>NC_054379.1:90584961-90857461 GCF_017654675.1 Xenopus laevis
TCTGTTGTGCAACATAGAAGTGTGCAAGAGGCTTCCTGCATAGGTAATTAATATCTAGCCTACTATTCAATCAGTGATCTGAAGATTGTTGCAGAAGCTTGCCAGAAATAGGATTCTCAAAACAGTATATTTAAAATAAAATCATTGCTAAAGTGCTTTGTGGAGCACATAATAGATATTCAATTGTAGACCAGTGTTTAGTTCCCCTTTAACAGCCAGATTTACTTTTGACTATAAGAAAATAAAATCAGTTTGTGAACAAAAGATAAATTCTTCAACAAAACTAAGATGTAAAATTAAAAGCAAATTAGAAAGTTAGTGGCAATCATAACTTTTTATTTTTTTTCCGTTTTAATAAACCTTGCATGCTTGTATATTTTTTTGTAATAAGACCTTGCTTTAAAAAAGGATTGTGTTGTCTAATTGATACCTTTTGTTACCTGGCTAGCAGGGAAAAGGGGTCGAGGCCGGTCCTGACCTGTTACAATGAAGACTGACTTGCTATGTGGGATTACACCAGAAGCTTGCAGTGGAGTAAATGGTAAGAAAATCAAGCAACCTTAATATCTCAGCTGTATAGGAGCATATTTTATTGCAGAAGACCTTCATGTGAAGATCATGGATTCTAATATGGGACATTTGAACTAATAAGTGGACTTGGATATGAATTCCCTTTAACTTTTTTTTTTTTTTTTTTTTTTGCAGTGCAAGTTATTACATTTAAGTTTCCCTCTTTTACCAATGTGTTCATGACTTCAAACATGGTAATGGAATACATTTTTATTCTCTCAAAAAAAGTCCTAAGTAGCTTTTCCCTGTTTTCTAATGAAGGGTTCAAATGGTGCTTGCTATGCCAATTGTATTTAAGATGAAAAATCTATTTTTGCCATTTCTAAATGCAATGATTGTAAATGCAAGTTCTTAGATTGTTGCCTTTCTTATTGAATTGTAGAATCTGCATTGCCTAAGTGAGCTTTGGTGCTGCTTTTCTATTGCTTAATTTATGTGAAGGCATTTCTACCACAGATGCCTGAGCTGGACAGTAACTATAGCATTAATAATCTGGGAATGGCATAGCATCTACATTTGTATCCCTGTTGCAGGAGAAAATGTTCATTCAGACAAATTTTCATTCTTCAAGCTAAATTTTTGCATATATTCCCCCCCCCCGTCACGATTGGTACCCTGAAATTATTTTGTGCTCCCGAAGGTTAATTATGATTGTATCACTTGAATTGTGTTGGAATACAGAAGTTTTGGGTGTAATCATCAAAGCCAGTTAGTCAGGCATTCCAGATAGTGGTTCTTTTCAGAACCTTTTTTTAAGGGTTGGTTAACTACCTCAATAGCAGAGGATTGAACTATACCCTGTGTGTACTGTACATAGAAAAATATTTGTTGATGAAAGCCAGATTTGTTCAATGTGCCATGAGGAAGCAATTTTAAAATGTACCAAATGTAACATTCTTATACTGCCTTCAGTGTTGAAGGCTTGTAAGATTTCCTCATGAGCTCAACAACGGGTCTAGCTTTTGTCGTATTTTGTGGCTGAAAAAGCAGCCTTTGCTCTTTCAGATATTGTAGTAATTTGGATGTAAAATAGTTTAGCGAGATGTTACTTTTTTAAGACATCAGATGTTCCAAAAAGTACATCCGCAACCTGTACTTAAGACTGCAGTGTCCCTTTTTTGTTCACGTCAGGCCCAAGCTGTAATATCCAGTAAAAGCCTGTTTTTTTTTTTATAAATTATATTATCTAGTATTTCCGCTGTAGTTATGCATTTTTTTAGGTAGAAAATGTTTTCAGTAGTTTTTATATCTTTGTTGGATATCCATAAACTGTCTGATTAAAGCAGATAAGGATAATCCTCAATGTGCCGTGAAATGCGTTCTGTTTTAAAATTTTAAGCACCTTGATATGTCAGTGGTAATGGTGAAAGATTCCCTTAATGGAAAAAGCCTGTATGCCACAATCCAAGCAAATCTAAGAAAAACAAACTTAAAAGGGATACTGCAGTAAAGCTACATACCATTAGGCACCACAATAGCTAATCAAACTTGTTATCCCATGATAGTTTCATACACGTATTTCCCCAGTTAATGCAGATTTTAAGTCGATGAAAAATAGATGTCATCTGTTCAAAATGCTCATGATAAACAATCATTTTGCATTCCTGCAAATAAAATTGTTTTATACTGTAAGCTGGAGGCGAGTGTAACTTATTTTTGTAATAAAAGTTTTTATTTTTTTTAATTGTCATTAATATAAGTGTCTGTTAGTTCAGAGATTGTTTGATTTGTAGTCACACATTGCAGTATATTTGCTTGTACTGAATATTATTACCCTTGATATTATCACCCATTACTTTTTAGCATGGTGGTTGCCAGTAGGTCTGTATACTTTACTTTCAATCTATCCTTTTTTTTTTTTTTTTTTTAAATTCCCTATAAAAACTGGTACTTAATCATTATGTAAAGTTGCCAAGGACTTGACTGTTTCGTAGACAGACACCCATTCATATTTTATTTTGACAATAATCTTTCCCTTTTTAAACTGTACCTTCCTGCTTTTAATATTACTATTATATAGTATTACAGTTGGAAGTTCTTAATTACTGAACACTTGCGTTTGCTATGTTACCCAAATATACTAGTGTCAGTAATTCCTTGCCAACGCATGTACTTTTTTTTTAATTTTTTTTTTTTTTTTTTTAGTACTGACACTTTCTTCAGTGCTTTATACAGTAGCGTCTTAGAAATTTATAAATCTAAAGGGGTTTTTTTCTGAAAATCAATATGAAGGAAAATTACCGTTTCAGCTGATACGCATCCATCCAGTTCCACTTAGTATTTTTATAGAGAGGAAATACCTGGAACAGAAATGTATCAAACAATCCATGTTATTTGGGATGTAAAAGCTGCTTTACCCTAACGCCATCTATAAGACCAGAACACTATTTTTCACCCTTTGTTAAAAGGTATTCTTATTTATTGATCCCAATGAAGCTCTTCTACAGTTAAACTACATTTTGAAGTTGCCATTTTAATATGCTGTTCACCTGAGACATACTCATCATTAAGTCTAAAAGAGTGCATCTCCATTGCATGAGAACAATTAGAAGTCACCAATCTTCCATGTATAACCAGAAATTGAATTCTGCAATGTTATTTGAATTACGTTGCCTACCTTGTGTGTTAAGCAGAACTGACCTTATTTTGTACTTACCATCCTTCCACTTTTTTTTTCTAATTATTCTGTATTTGAACCGAATTAATACCACAGCTTGTAGACAACACTGTCAAGTCAGATTATCTGAATATCCTCCATAATCTACTTCAATCATTCTGGTCATCTCTGCATTTCATGCTGTCATAAATATCCCTATATTTTTATTCTCTAAAAAGGTTATAACTTTGACCATAGGAGTATTTTTCATCACTTTTTTTTAATCCATGGCTAAACCTGATACAGCAGCAAGGTTTTTCGGGGGATGAAGGACTTCATCCTCTCTACATATGTGCGCACTCTCTGATCTGATAAATGTAAAGGGACGATAAAGAAAAAGAGATCTAAGTAGCTGCCCTTTGCCAGTGGGGTTGTAGAGGTTTCTAATATATGGGTTTGGGATTGCACCAGTGATAAGTATTTTACTTGCTTTGGATTTTCCAAGCATATTTTTAAATGTATATAAATAAAGTGATTTACAAAAATATTGTGTTTGTGTGTTTTTTCCACATAATATAAAATTTTATGCATTTCATGCATGTTTATATCGGTGATGTAAGGCATATTCATACAGTTTAAGCAAACAAGCTAGTGCTTCACTGAGCTATAATTCTGGTAGCACAGAGTCTTCTGCACTGAGGTAAGGTGCTGTAACGAGAGCCTTGAGAGTCCTCAAAAGACTTTGGTAAAATTGTTCATTGGATGAATGGAGACCTTAAATTTGATAAACCTATTTTAAAACCTCCCCTTAGTACCGATTTGTATTCATCTCTGATGCAGGTTCAAGGTTCTTGTCTAACTCTGCACTTTATATGGCCACTAAGGTGCTGATTTATCAAAGGTCGAATGTTCGGGTTTTTTTTACCGCAAAACTCGAATGGTATCTTGTTAAAAAAAACTTGAACATCAAAAATTCGACCCAAAATGAATTTGAACGCTATTCAAATAGTTTTTCTCAGAAAAAAATTTGAATTAACAACTTCAACTAGCTCAGCGAACCTCTGCCATTGATTTCTACATGAATTTAGCAGGTTTTAGGTGGCGACCTATCGAATTCTAGTTATTTCCAGGGTTGGGGAGGATAAATCTCTGATTCTAATTCAAGTTGGTGATTTTAAACTGGAAATTGTGAGTTTTGACCAGAAAAAAACTGAAAATTCTAGTTTACCATTCGAAGCTTCGTAAATCTGCCCTTCAGTGTAATTTCTATTTAGTCATTTATTGTGCATTTAAAGGCATAATTCAAAACTGGATACTTAAAAATATTCATTTTGTGTGGCTCGAAAGTTATTGCCAAGAAATCACTGCTTCCCAAATTACATCTCCAGATATCCCAGACAGAGCCAAAAGCTTAACACTAGAATCCCTACCTTAGAATCTGTCTGGGATATCCTGAGCTGTAATTTGGGAAGCAAAGGTAGGGATTCTAGGTGTTAAGTAGGCTTTTGGCATCTTAAATATTTGCTTAGTTCAAATTGTAATTGTTATGAATCAAAATGGTGGGCAGCTTGAAACATTGTCTTCTAAGGACAGAGAGACCCCAGTCTACCTTAGAAAAATCTGATATCCTGAGACATTTGGAATAGCCAGCACGCCTTTTATAGTCAAGCTGTATGTAGCAGCATAGAACACATTGTTTGCAATGTGTAGTTTAAGAGATTAGATGTTGAGATTTTTAAAAGATCTGATCCTCATCGTGAGACCACGAATTGACCATCAACTAAAAAGACCAATTTGCCAGGAAAACAAAGGGGAGCTGCCTGCTTGGCCCTGCAAACATAGATAGATTGCACTGGGACCGACAAAGATTTTTTGACCTGCCGATCAATTCCTGACAGATGTCTGCCGATAAAAATCGTAAGATGTGCTATCGTTCAAATCCCACTAACCGCACGATAATTTTGAAGGATTGGTCGGACTTCCCTAAAATCGGTCGTTTGGCAAGAAGAATTGTCGCGTCTATGGGGAGCTTTAGAGAGAAAACTGCCCAGTGTGGCTCTAGTACACGGACCATATCACATCTGGATAGACAACAAAAATTGTGCACTAATGAACACTGCCGTTAGGTAGCAGCAAGTAGTGGGTGCTTGTGGTTCAGTGAATACATCAATCAACCCTTAGGTTATCTCCTAGTAAATTGCCTTTTGCTTAGACTCTTGTGTGGCAGAGCCACATTAACGGAATCTGCCATCCATATTAAACAAGGAGTCTTCAACAGACTTTAAAGGAAGTCCTGCACACCCTCAACATCTATGAAAAAGGCAAAGCCCTCAAAGCAGGTGGATGTCAACTATTTGTTTTTTTGCTGAATTACTCTGATTTATTTATAACCAGCAGCAGAAAAGTAGATCTAAATTTCAACTGTTAAGGAAACAGCATGGATTAGTACAACATATGTGCATTATCACTTTGACCTTTCTGTTAAAAAAAAAATAAGATTTGAGACTAAGCTTCTTTGAAAATATAAATAAGAATAGCAAGCATGTAGTTAAACTTGCAGCTGGTACATACAACAAACACTAACTAGAATAGAACTATGTAATCTGTTATTCACCCAATTCTGGAATTCAATTTTTCTCTGCTTTAATTTTTGCTTTTTCTAAGTTGGTTTACACAAGTTATAGTGTTCCATAGAAGGAGAGCAACTGCATTATAAGAATGTGTGGAGTGCAGCACATCAAAAAACAGCCATAAGGTGAATTTACTTAGGAATAGTTAACAATATCGAATGATACAATAGTGCTACAGCTAAGCAACTTATTGATTGTGTGTATCATTTTTCAGTTCTGCAGTAGAGGTTGATATGATGATTGTTTATAGCAATCTTTATTAAGCTATTTGTTTTTGTCTGAGGGGGTTCAGGTCCCACTTTCTGTTTTAACTTGTTCTAGAATAAGCGAATTATCATCCTGTATTTATTTATTCATGGATTTATTTTATCCTGTAGCACATTTATTTTTTGCATTTTTGTTTTGCTCACACTACCTTGGGAAATAGAAATAGCAAATGTGAATTTGACGCTAAGTATATTTTCAGGAATGATTTTTTTTGGGTACGTCTCATTTCTGCATTTTCATTAACATTATTGTTACAAGGTAGTTTTATGGACAAATGTAAATGAACCTACTTTGAAACCTTCAGGTTCTCTACTTTCTATATTCCAAATAATGATAGATTTTATAGCATCAGTCAGTGTAAAAAAAAAAAAAAACTATAGGAACCTGCAATTTATATTTTAGGGTTTCTTTTCCCGGAGCTCCAAATTTTGAGTAGATCCTACATATAGTGTTCCTAGAGATGTGAAGTTCATATTTAGCGCACACTGTTTTTGTACCAGAAAATCATGTTTGGGTAGAAAGACCTATTGATAAATTTAAAATGCTACAGAAAATGTTATTTTCAGAAATTTAGTAAAGGATAGGTTTACAAAACATTAATAGCTTAGTGATGCTGTGTAATGGTATAAACCATGTAATTTTTTAATTAGGTCAAACTCAATTTGACATTAACATTTAAGGAAGATTGAAACCAGTTAAATGCAGATTAAACTGGGTTTTCTTAAATCACTATTTTTTACTTTTCAGATCTGTGAGGAAAGAGATATATGTTGTCCCCTTTCCTTATAGCTTTAGTGCCTGTTTTGTCTTCACTTCTTTTTATTCACACACAATTTTTCCTTTGAATTAAATATAGCTTTTGTTAACCCAAAAACTGCTTTCGAATGCTAGGGAACTCATGTAGATGCGGAAAAAATCCCAATACTCCAGCACTGTAGGTTAGAAGTACTACTACCACCATGTGATAATGTCAAAAAGAGAGGGGTATTTTTCTCTTTAATCTGGGCATGTACTTTACCAAACGAGTAGAACTTAACCCATTTTGGCTAGCAAGGCCATATTAATTATGATCATTATGGAGCAGTAGGAAGCTCCATAGGCATAGGACTGTATCAATATCTCAAAACCAGCTCCCCTGGATGGTATTTTCTAACCCAGATATTTGGCGATTTTATTCCAGATATTGTTTGAGTAGGTTGTCAGGAGGGAGCTGCACACCAGCAAAAAAGCAAACTTGTTTAATGTCACCACATCGGAGTACTGATGAATTAAATTTTTCGACCAGGCTTGAATTTTTTGTGAAACCATGACCAAAAAAAACCAAAAGCAGTGACTGATGCATTTTGTACAATAACTCTGCATAAAAACTATTGACTTCAATTTTTTACATAGATTTTTCACAATTTCATGATTTTTTTTTTTTTTCCCAATGAAGAAATGGCACATATGTGCTTAACACTACATTTAAACAATTATGCCAAAGCCTTAGAAATTTGCCAGAAAAACACCATGCATCAAATAAATGATTTAATCTGTGGTTCACAATTTTCTTCATACTACCCCATAAGTTGGCATGGATGGGTTCAAGCCATTTAAAGTGCAGCAAAAAGTGGCATGTCAAGCCTCGAGTGAATTCAATCCGTACTCCCTTTAGCCCGGTGTTAGTACACCGAAAACAAGTAGCGCTGCACAGTGCCCTTTTTGCTTTTCCTTTGTATTCCAATTCCCTTCTCATATCCGTTATATGTTCTCATCTTTCTTTCCTTCATCTTTACTACCCCTCTTTTCTTTCACGTATGATCCAAATCTATCTGCACACTCCCATCATTTAAGACTACCACTCAGACCCAGATCTCTAACGGCATCCTAGTAATTTTTTTGTGGGTGAACCAATACTACCTCAAACTGAATCTAGCTAACACAGAGCTCATCTATCCACCCGAACTTTATGGTGACAACCATTAAAGGGACAAACCTTTCATCAACAGAATGGGGGTCCTGATGCTATCCCCATCCACTGGTTACACAATTAAATGGTGAAGAGAACGGGGAATATGTTGAAAGCTGTGCCATCTAGAAAGTGCTGAATGGAAAGTGAAAGTAATAGTCTCCCCTGCCTCTATGGATGTTTTAATAAAAAATAGAGATTGAATTTCATGTTTAATTTAAAAAGTACCTTCATTATACAGCTTTTTGTGTTTGGGTGACAGGTCCACTTTAAAGGAGACTTATAGCATACCCCCCCCCCCAAGTAGGCAATATTGAATAACATGGTGCTGGTTTCACTCTGGGTTTAAGAATCAATATCTTTATAGCTCTGCTACAGTCGCTGTTTTAAAAGAGGGATGGGCATGCCCCAAAAGTCCCTGTCAGAAGCACAGTTGGCAGGGGATAGCCGATCACAGCCCTGCTGTCACATAAGCAAAGACTGGCTTCAGTTACCTATCAGGTCAGCCTAGCTGCTGATTGGTTCCTATCCTACAGTGCAGTGTGCTGGTAGCAGCAGGAAATGGAAAAGATGGGCGGGACAAGTAGGGGTTTTGCAGAAATTTTCAATAAATCAGCCCGAAACACTACTTTTTATATTAATGAAAATATCATGTACTGTTGCCCTGCACTGGTAAAACTGAAGTTTGCTTCAGAAACACTACTATAGTTCATATAAACTAGCTGCTTTGTAGCAATAGCGGAAATTGAAAAAAAATGCTATATTTACTGTGTAACATGAGCCTTTTCTCCTTTGAATGGCTGCCCCCATAGCTACACAGCAGCTTATTTATATAAACAGTAGTAGTGTTTATGAAGCAAACACAGCAGTTTTACTGCTGTAGTTTTTATTACTTTAAAACACTTTCATGTTTTGAACTTACTGTTCCTTTATAGGATAAGTAAACCTTTAAAACAAGTGAATGCGAAATCGATGAGTGCTAATTCTATGAAAAAGGAATAATGTGTACGTTGCAAAAGTGCTTAGAATAGCACTCTCGTCAATTTTACATTCACTTATTGTAAAGGTTTACTTACCCTTTAAGCACAATCCTGTATTCAAAAGAGTATAATGCATTAGCACATTTTTTTTTTTTTTTTTTTACACAATATGTCTATTTTGATCCTGTTTCTTCGGCATCCTGTCTGGGGGATATGTTAGACCAACCCCTTTCATTCTCAAACCATATTAATGCCACTGTTAAATCCTATCCCTATTACTGCAATCTCCTACTAACTGGACTCCCAGACTTAAACCTCTCTCCCCTGCAATCAATCTTTCCCCTGCAATAAATCTTAAACGCTGCTACTAGAATCCTCCTGCTCTCTCCTAAGATGAAACCTGTTTCTCCACTGGTATATTCCCTGCCATGGCTGTCTGTTATGCAAAGAATAGCACGCAAACTGCTTCTGCTGACATTCAAAGCCCGTCACTCCTCCATATCACTTCATTCTTCACTTGTCTCCCTGTAGGTTCCTGCCTGTCTCCTCCTCTCAGAGCCACTATCATCCACACCAACTGCTATTTCTCGTTAAACTGCCTTGTGGCTCCTTACCTCTGGAGTTCTATCCTTCAATTCCTCTGTAGGGAACATTCACATTTTTCAAAAAGAAAGTCAGATCCTACCTTTTGCAGCACTAGAACATATCTTGTCTGCTCCAGTCCTGGCTGGTTCTTAAAGCGATACCGACACGTTCCTATAAAAATAATAGGAGCGTGTCAGTATCAAGTAGTTGCTGCACCCAGAATAGTTCCCCTGAAAGCCCCCCAAAGCTGCCCCCAGCCCCACAAAACTTGTGTTAACCTGACCCTCCGACACTGCTAAATGATGTTCTGTGTTGATTCAGTGACAAAGGGCTGGGGGCGGTGCAATCATTCCATAGGCTAGTAACAAATGAAAACAGGACTTCAGCCTATGGAAGGATCGCTCTGTCCCCAGCCCAGCATCAGAGAAGCAAGGCAAATCAGTTAGATGTGTCAGTGGGTCAGCTGCGCAAAGGTTTGCAGGGCTGGGCTTTCAGGGGAACTATTCTCGGTGCAGCAACTACTTGATACTGACACCTTTCTATGATTTTTATAGTTATCTCTCAAAAACGATAAGGACCGCTTCAACTCACCACCACTTAGCTGCTCCTCTGTAATGCCGGGTGCTCAGTCCGCAGTGTCCCCACTGCCAACAGTAATTATACGAACAGGAGGATGGCACTCCGGTAAAAAACAGGTTTTTATTGTAGAGTACTGCAAAGGTACATAGGCCTTACGCGTTTCGGGAACACCTTCCCTTAATCAGGCATACAAAATGGATCGAACACATGCATTATATACTATAGATCTCTAGCGACCTCTGTTGGTTATCAGAGTTCTTACAGCTAAAAAATATATACATATATTTTCTTGTACTTTATTATGTTTTATAAATCAATAAAACCAACCACACTCTGCTAAAATGTATAAAACAAAAGAAGGGAAAGGGAATTATCTAGCCTTGGAAATTGCATATAGTTGTCAATTGGAGTTGAAGTGTAGCAATGTGATAATACCTTAAATCCTTACTATAGGGTTTATCCTAAGGCAAATCAACTCCTATAATTTAATTTAGATCTTATTTTGATTTTTTCTTCTCTATGCTGTATTTATATTTAAATGTACTAAAAAATATATAAATTGGTGTATGCACCCATGTATGGGAATGTGAAGGGGAGAAAAAGGAAAAAGAAGGGGGGATTTTGATATTTATTCGTTTTTTATATATATATATATATATATATATATATATATATATATATATATATATATATATATATATATATATATATATATATATATATATAATCATCAGATAAGGACCCGCACTCCAATATTTCGTGGCAAAAAAAGGTTTTTATTACAACTTGTGCATCCAACGTTTCGGCCCTTGTATGGGCCTTTATCAAGGGCCGAAACGTTGGATGCACAAGTTGTAATAAAAACCTTTTTTTCCACGAAATATTGGAGTGCGGGTCCTTATCTGATGATTGTATGCCGAAGCTTTGACCCAGCACCCACAGTATCTTCAAGACTGGATCTGAGTGCGAGTGTTTTTCTATTTATATATATATATATATATATATATATATATATATATATATATATATATATATATATATATATATATATATATATATACTGTATATAGATTAAAGGGGACCTGTCACCCTAAGAAATAATTTCAAATTCATGTTAGTTGAGCAAAATAAACTTTACTAACATTGTATTTATTATTTAAATTTTGTTTCCTTCTGTCTTGGAATTATACAATAACATCAAGCAGGCAGGCAGCCATTTTGTGGACACATTTATTAAGGGTTATTAAGGGAAATTGTGTATCACCCCAAAATCTTGTGTATGCACCAGAATGGGGGACGTAATGTCCATGTGCAGTGCCCTACACAATTATAGAGCCTGAGGAGGGAAGGGGGAATGTGAGGAGAGCAGTGACATGTAGGAAGTGCTGAATGGAAAATGAAAGTAATTGACTGCCCCTCCTCTATGCCACGGGCATAGAGGCGGGGCAGGTAATATTTGATTGACAGTTTAGATATTTAAACACCTTTATAACAGGTATGGATATTTTAATGAAAAATATTTTTGGGGTTTCATATTTAATTTGCAAAGGACTTTCATTATGCAGCTTTTTATGTGTAGGTGACAGGTCCACTTTAATCTTTAGGGAATCTTTTATATATATATATGTGCGTGTACAGTCGGTTTCGATCGGAAACTATGGGTTGAACTTCCATTAATTTATATAGTAGTTATATGGACAGGCTTAGATATCCTAGTGGGTTGTCCTTCTACTCTTTTTCTGGGTTGAGTAAAAGGACAACCCACTAGGATATCTAAGCCTGTCCATATAACTACTATATAAATTAATGGAAGTTCAACCCATAGTTTCCGATCGAAACTGACTGTACACGCACATGTATATAAAAGATTCCCTAAAGATTAATTAATCTATATATCTATATATCTATATCTATATCTAGCCGTTCGTTGCCCCTGTCCCCTTTATCCGTGCAAATTTTCATCTGGACAGGAGCAATGGGGATTGTCGCACGGGAAATTTTAAAAAATGATCGTATCTCCAGCGCATCCCCAGTGTTTTTGAACCAATGTGGGTGTGGTTGGGCAGCATGCCACCCCCCTAAAATCATGCCGCCCTAGGCCCGGGCCTAGGTGGCCTTTCCATAAATCCTGGCCTGCCAGTAAGAAATATTTAAAGGAATTGTTCATTGTAAAAATAAAAACTGGCTAAATAGATAGGCTGTGCAAAATAAAAAAAATATTTCTAATATAGTTAGGCCAAATTGTAATGTATAAAGGCTGGAGGTGTAACATAATAGCCAGTACACTACTTCCTTCTTTGCAGCTTTCTTGGTTTCCACTTATTGGTTGCCAGACAGTAACCAATCAGTGACTTGAGGGGGGCCACATGGGTCATAAATGTTGCTTTTGAATCTAAGCTGAATGGTAATGATAAATTGCAAACTCACTGAACAGTTATGTCCAATGTGGCCCCCCTTCAAGTCGCTGACTGACTTAGAGTTAGAGAGCTGAAAAGCAGGAAGTTGTGTTCTGGCCATTATGTTAGACATCCAGTCACTCCAGTCTTTATACATTACATTTTTGGCTAACTAACTCTATTAGAAACATTTTTTATTTTGCAAAACCTATTGTTTTTATTTTAACACTGAACTGTTACTTTAAAAGTTGACAGTTCTGGAGTGGGCAAGCCTTATTGGCAAAATGCCCTATGTACCATATATAAATATGAATATATAAATATGGAATATACATAAAGTCACCCCTATAAGTCCATGTACTTCGTATATAGTGCCGGGGTGAGGTCTGGTTGGGCTGCTTGAAATACCCGGGCCTATTATTCTACAGGGATATACCTCATTACTCCAATCAAGGTCTAAATATCTTAAATCACCCCTAATATCGATCTGACCTAGTTATGAAGCTTTTTGATTTTTTAAAAGTAACCCGGCTTCATTCTCCTCACACTTGGTTTGTAGCAAAAAAAATCTGTGAAAATGTTCTTTTATGATATGGAAGGAAGCCCATTGGTAGGCGAACTGTGTCAGGAAGTGACGTCACACCCGATCGCAGGGGAAGCCACGAGGGGAACACACACTGACAGGGTCCCTCAATAAGCGCAAACAACCTGTGATATTTCTGTATATATTTGTGATTGACTTCAAACAACCAAATATAAAACAAAATTTGTTTCAAATTGAATAAATGGTGTTACACTATTTAGATTTCTCTAAATGGGAGTAAAAGAAGCGGACCTAGAGGAACAGTGGGATCTGCTAAAATTACTGCCAATATATCAAGTGGTCGTCTTGTAAGTAGGAAATTTGGCCATATGGTGGTGGAAACTGATGGATGCTGTGTCGGACTGGCCCAGTGGGACACCGGGAAAAAACCCGGTGGGCCAGACCCCCCTCTCCTATTTACATTTTGGAGGAAAAAAAAGTTTTTGTTGATGCGCAACGCCTTCTGCGCATGTTCACCGAGCGACGCATTCACACAGTCGCGCCAAGCTTGGCACGTCGCAGTAGGGGGTCCTGGACCAGCGGTCCCGGTGGGCTACGGCCCCCCCCCCAGTCTGAACCTGATTGGATGTAAAGAACTGACTGCATGTATCACTACTACTAAAGGAGAATTTAAAGGGAAACTACACCTGAGTGAACATTTTTAACACCAGGTGCTTTCACAATATTGAAACGTGCTGCACTGATTGATTTTGGCTTTCTGGTTTCTCCGTTGCTGTACGCGCTGATTCTATCTTTGTTTTGGAATTGGATACGGCTGAGAGACTGTGGAAAGATCGGTAGGAGAGAGTAAACCTAAAGGACTGCCTTTTAAAACAGTTTTCTTTCAATCTTATGATATGGATGTCACATTTAATGAAGCTAATGTGCGTATATGCTTCCTGTAGTGTCTAAAAGTCTTGCGGAACCCTCTCTGCGCAAGCGCAGCTCTAAAAACACTCTCAAACGCAAAATACCAACTTTAGCTGTGCAACAAAAGCCCCGCCTTTGCTTCGCTTTCAAGCCCCACCCCTTGCGTTACGTACGCTCTGTGTCTGATTTCCCCGGACTGACAGGAAGAGACTGGGTGCTGCTGCGTTTTACGAGGCGCTGTCATGGTAGCGGCCTGGGAATTGTGGATGTTTATCAGGCAGCGATTCCGGATGGGGACCCTGCGGGAAATGTGCAGGCAGTACCCGCTGTCCTGCTTCATAGTTCTCTTCTTTATGCTGGCCACCATGCTGCTGAAAAGGTACGAGGAGTTCTCCGCCAATCCCTGCTGGGGCCATGACAGATTCTGCACTCCACAATTTGCCCAATTACACACCGGCTATTCTCTCTCATTGACTGATACTTCCTGTAACAGACTTACTGCTTCTCCACTTCTGGCAGGAACACACTACCCCCACCCTATCCCTTTTGCTAACAGCCCTGAAAGGAGCCAGCAGCACCTTCTCCTCTTAGGCTGTTTTTTTTTTATTTAGGAAATGTAGGGGAACTACTTGCATTGATTGTCTAGTTGCATGCATGTCTATTTCTGCTGTATTTTAAAGGAGGAATGAGCTTTAAAGGGGATTTCCACCCAAAACCTGCACATTGTTCCAGGAGTCACAGTCAGTAGTGCAAAGATGATAAAATCCAATAAGTTTACACACATTGATAAGTTGAGTTTAAAGGGCAATATTTGGGGCAGTTGTTTAGAATGACATTTCCTTTCATTATTAGAAAAGCTGTTTTTGGATGGAGATCTCATTTAAAGAGCCACCTTTTGGCTTCATTTATGGAACATTTAAGGCCACCGGGTGCTTAAAGTGTTATTGGTATTTCTTCATTTTCGTACAGTTCGTATGTTTCTCTCGTGCTGTGCCATTCTCTTAACAGGGAGGCCTTAAAGTGGATTTTTACTTGATATATTTGCAGGGGTTTCGGTTACATAGTTACATAGTTACATAGTTAAATTGGGTTGAAAAAAGACAAAGTCCATCAAGTTCAACCCCTCCAAATGAAAACCCAGTTAGGGCTCTTACACACAGCGATTTTCTTCCGTTCAGCCGCAGGGAAGTGCAGGAGCAGACGCACTCAATTATTGTGAAGGGTGCTGTACTCACACTGATGCATGTATGCGCCGAATGCAAGATGCTGCGTTGCACCTGCGTTTGGCACTTACATGCGTCTGTGTGAGTACAGCCCCTTCACAACAATTGAGTGCGTCTAGTCCTGCGCTCCCCTGCGACTTGAACGGAAGAAATGCAACATAGGGGAGTGCAGGAGAAAACGGCCGTGAGTAAGAGCCCTTAATGTACGTGTGTCCATGAGATACACCCAATAACAGATCTCACTGTTTTGACTATAGATTTCAGTATAATTCAAACATACCACAGAAGGGCAGGATTCAGAACGGGTTTGTTTGGTGGTTTGAGGTTTAGTGTCCTAGTTGAAAACACAACATCTCAACTATCTCCTGGTTTTAACTTCTTGACTTATCTATAAATAGTATACTGTAGATTCTTTTTACTATAGGATACCTTTGTCACAAATAGATTCATTTGTTTTTTTGTTTCTGTTTTGTAGATATATCCACGTTCTTATGATCTTCTGGTCATTTCTTGCTGGTGTTGTTACATTCTACTGTTTATTGGGCCCTGAATCCCTCCTTCCAAATATACTGTTTAACATAAAGTTCAAGCCAAAGGTAATCTTACAGAACATATTTGTCTGTGTTTTTTTTACACACAAAAAGCAATTCATAACTGTATTTTTTACAGTCATCTTCTGTTTTTTTTTAAAGCTTTTAAATGGGGGTCACTTTACATAACACTTTACATGAAGTCTTCCATTTGAAGTGCTTATTATTTAAATTCTTTACATGAAGTCTTCCATTTGAAGTGCTTATTATTTAAATTCTTCAGAAAAGAATGTGTTGAACTTTAGATATAGAAACATTGTACTAAAAAGTCACATTACACTATTCTGCACTGTTCTGAAAAAAACTTCATCATTCAGCATTTTTTTTTGCTTTCATCAGTGTGTGCAACTAGTGTGCCAGAACCTAGTCTGTTAGTATTGCGCAATCATTTGTAGCAACTACAAACTTTATAAATGCATTGGATTTTATGTGGAATTGCATATGTTAAATGCAGAAAAGTGTTTATTTGTGCCACTTTATGATTATTTATTAAAATTCTAGAGTAAAAATGATTACAAGATTTTCTTTTAGACTTGCATTGCAATACTTCGTTTTTAATTTTTAAGGAAAAGTTTCAAATATTTATGAAAAATTTCAGAATGTAATTTAAAAAAAAATCAACTAACAGAAAAAAAGGTATGTAATTTTGTCAGGATTCGGGGGGGGGGGGTCCTTGTCCACTGAATTAGATTTTAAAATCTAGTGGAGTGTTTTAATTTTTCTTTGATAGTTTACAAAAAAGTACTATGTAATGACATTCTGCAACTTAATTTTATAATTAATTTTATAAAACCTTCTGAATTGCATTGGTAGTTCCAAATAATGTGTGTAATGTTTTAAGGCTATGGCCGGTGTCATGTCATGGGTGTTGTCCCAGCCTTAATCAATCTTACAGTGGGAATTACAATAGGAACCCAATTTTACATTTTTCAGGGGACCAGAAAATAATGTTGTTACGTTTGGGAAAATGTCCCACCGATACATTTCCATGATTTTACAACAGAAAAAGATGTAAAATGAGGAAATCAGGGAATGTAAAATTGAGGTTTCACTGTATTTATTTGATAATTATGATAAAATCACCTTTTATCTTTTCTTCAGCAGCTGGAACTGCAGGAGCTTTTTCCGCAAGGTCACAGTTGTGCTGTGTGTGGTAAAGTTAAGTGCAAAAGGCACAGGTAAGTAGGTAGCATGATGATGAAGAAATTATAAGATGAATGTAGGACCCGCAAAAGACTAAAATTATGTATTTACCTACCAAATTTCAGGCCTACCCTTCAGCTGGAAAACTACCAGCCGTGGTTGAATCTGAAGGTACCTTCAAAGGTTGATGCATCACTGTCAGAGGTATGTATTATTTAATTTTAAATAAGTGCTAAGCTATTCACTGCACCCCTCTATTGTATATGCCTCAGTCGTGTAATAACAATCCTTTATTTGTTTGAATTCTATAGGGTCCCATGAGCTGAACCCATTTCAAGCATAACTCTGTTGCCATGTGTTACTACCAACTTTCTCTAGGTTGCAACACAATTGCAATATTTGGTGTAAAAAATAGATCATATCCCTAAGTAGTATATATTTTTGTAAAATGTATTAAGTTTATTACCCTTGCAAACACTTTCAGCAGCAGTTGTATGGGACAACTTATTGGTTTAAGCACTGTATATAAAGAAAGATGTTTTTAGTAGGGTTCATTAAACATAGTTTCTAATATAAAATATACATTAAATGATTTGGTTGTATAAAAAGATGATCTTCACAAGTGGTTAAATGCAGGACGTAAAGAACATATGAACAATGTTTGCTTTTAGGAGTCACAGTTATCACATTATAATTTTTATCATTACATATTCTGCAGTGCTGTACAGTACATTGGTATATACACTGAACACGCAGATTTACATACAATACTACCAATAACCAATAGAATAGGTAAAGTTGGCCTTGCCTAAAAGAATTCACAATCTAAAAATGTCTCACAACTCATACAGCAGGTTTATATGATGCTATAGAATAACGAGTAAATTGATTCCTAATCCTGTTTTCATTTTATGCAGGTATTTGAATTAGTGCTTGAAAACTTTATTTACCCCTGGTATCGGTGAGTATTGTGTAGTTTTTACCATTGAGAAAATGTTGTTAAAACATTCTGCAGAGAAGATTTTTTTTCTAGATTCTTTGAAAGTTGTATTGCTTTAAAGGCTGTAGGTAGCAGTTAATAAGCCCTCTCTGTATTCTAATGTAGAAGATATTTTGACCACTATGGTAATCCGGTGGAAAACATATATATTTAAAGAGAAAGAGAGCATCTGAAGCCAGGGCACTCACCCCTAAAAAAAGGCAAAAAAAGCCCAGGTGCTGCTGCAAAAGTAATATCAGCATTAAGAACACAGAGCACTCCTGTGTTTATGTGCAAAACTTTAATGGTGTAAGTCAACGTTTTAAGACATCATAAACCGTTCCTCAAACTAACTTAAATAGTCAGTAGTGAGTGTTGCTCTTTACTTGGTAACTCATATGACCATTATACGCCTCCAGTAATAGGCTAACCTGTCCCTCATTATTTAACATTTTTTTAAATATAGTCTATAGTCTATAATACTAATGTGCCAGACTCTCAGGTGCCCCCCCCCCACCCCACACTGCTCAGCACAGGTATCCATGATAAGTATACAGTCTTTCAACACCAGGTATAGTTCTGCAATCTGCCCTTGTGGCTATTTTTCTTTACAGAGTCTATTCACATATTTGGTTTCCCAGGATAACCGCATGACACTGAGGTGTTACATACGCTGCCACTTTGCTAACCTATAGCTGTGCTGAAGACTCTGCATATGGTGGTCACTTCAATCCTCCTCTTATGTCTCCTTATTTATATCTATTTGACTATATTCTACTCTGATTTTATATATCACTTGGACATGCTACTTCGCTGCACTTTAAATGCGCTCCTTTCCCTTTGATTATTAGCTTAACTATCTATACATTGTGATGTTATCTACGTTGTATACTTCACACCAATGATGTTGTGGGGGTTGGTTTTAGGTGCCAATTTTTACTCACTACTGACTATTTCAGTTGATTTGGTTTGGGGAATTGTTTGTTATGTGTTGATAAATGACCTCTGTTTAGGACCGAAACGTCAACTTAAACCATCTATTATTGCACATAAATTAAAGTCTCACGAGTGCTCTGTGTTCTTCAAGGTTTGAATGAATCATCCAGCACTGATACAGTTTGCTTATGTCAAATGAGCCATGTAGTATCTAAAGAACATTGTAGTTAAACTTGTACCTTTCCATAAAAAAGTTAAATTCTGGACTTCATGATTAACCCAATCAATTGATTGGTAGAACTGCCAACATACCTGAGATGACCTTGACTTTTGGAAAGGTTTTAACAAAATATCCCCCTATGTTTAATAAAAGGCACTAAGTTTGCCCGGTAGCAGTAACCCATAGCAACTGATAAGAAGTTTGTTTTTAAACAGGCGATTAGTAAACTTTACAGTACCTGCTGATTGGTTCCTATGGGTAACTGCTCATGGGCAAATTTAGGGTCATATTTATCATGCTGTGTAAAACATTGGAGAAAAATATCACCCGCCATGTTTCCTTACCGACCAATCAGATCTATCCTTTTGTTTTTGAACTTGTAGGCCATTACTGGTGATGTTTTTCTCCAGTGTTTTCAAAGCATCATAAATAGGCCCCTTAGTGTCTTATATTAAACAACACCCTATGTCTAGATGTATGTATTGATATGGGTCAAAGGATCTAGTTTATCTGCAGAGACATGTTGAAAATGAAAAAAATCACAGATGCAAGACTAGTGATCAGTAATATATACTTGCCCTTTATAGTTGTATATCATCTATTCCATAATACATCTGTTTGAGGATATAGTTCATGATCTTCATTTCTCTTTTTTTTTTTTACTTCTTTCAGGGATATTACTGAAGACGAGTCATTTGTAGATGAATTGAGACTGTCATTGCGCTTCTTTGCATCTGTGCTTGTTCGAAGAATACAGAAGGTAGTGATTTTATTTTTGCTTGTAGCTGTTTATTTAAAGAGGTTGTTCACCTTCCAAAAATGTTTCAGTTCAGTTGGTTTCAGATAGCTTACCAGAAATAACATTTTTTTCCAATTACTTTCTATTTTCTATAGGTGATTGTTTTTCTAATATTGAAGTGTAAAGTGTAATTTTTCACCTTCTAAAGAAGCTCGGGGGGGTCGCCGACCCTGTAGACTGTTATTATTTGATACATTTAGTTGATACATTTGTTATTTTTGTCCCTGCTGAGCAGAATCTCTTGGTTTCATTAAAGGCAGCTGTTAGAATTGATATAAGCTGTTAGAATTGATATAATAGTTGTTAATACTGCTGAAAAAATGTATCAACTAAATGTTGCATAATTGTAACAGTATAGTGTGTACACTTGAATTACTGAGCTGCCAGACTGAAACACCAGAGACAGGGAAATTAAACTTTAAACTTAGATTTTGGAAAAACGGTAAAAAAATAAAAAGATGGAAAGTAACAAAAAAAAATCTTTATTTCTGGTGAAAGCAACTGAACTGAAAAAAGTGTTTGGAAGGCCAACAACCCCTTTAATCCTCCAGTCTTCCCACGTATTTAACTGTCATTATTGTGAATTGCTTTTTCAGGAAAGTTAAATTAATAAACCACTTGTTGTCACCACATGTAAATGTCTGTATGGTCTTAACCAAACTCCACACACATCATGAGTTTTTTTAAGCAAAAACATGCCTTGGTTTTTCATATCTAGGGGTCTACATGCAATATCAAGTAAACATAGACAATTTGCAGTGCATTATATAGCCTAACTATTTTCCCTTTCTTATATAATTTTAGGTGGATATCCCATCTGTTATTACACAAAAATTGTTGAAAGCTGCTATGAAGCATATTGAACTAATTGCAAAAGCGAGGCAAAAAGGTGAAAGAAATGCTGTTTTTTTCTTTGATTAGGTTGTATCCACTTATTTCCTTTTTAAAGTAGCAGCTTACATAGATATTGAAAAAGAGGAGATGAGCATTCTAGCTGCCTAAATAATTTAAGGGTGCACAGATCCAGTCCTTCATTGGTAGCCTTCCAAGTCTGAAGCATGGTGTTGATACAAGGCTGCAAGACATAAAAAACAATATATCTGAGTACTTGCTGTCTTTTCCGCTATACTGTATAGGTTTGGGGCTTGTACACCCTAACCTGACACTATTACTGATTAATTTCTGACCTTTATGGCTCTAGTGGGTGGTGTGCACACTGATACTGGAAATCTTTCTAACACATATCTGTACATATCTGGACACCTAATGATTAATTGGATTGTTGTGCTTTTTCATGACTTGGATGTAAGAATAGTGGTTCCAAAATGTTTAACGGGTTACTTGTAATCAAGTAATTGTTGACTTTGTTTAATAAGCCATATTATGTGTTGTACAACATGCAGATTCTCAAATTTTAGAGTTTTGCTGCAAGTGGGGTACCTGTGGGTTATGGTAGGTACTTGGTGGGTAGTGGTTTGTCAAGTGCAGATGGAGTGGGGGTTGATGTACTAGCATGTTGTAACGTCTTTCAATTTGCTTTCCTAAAAACAGATATTCTCTCATGACATTACTTCCTTTAACTAGGGCAGGAGGTGGTAAGGGAAACAAAACTGTTGTGGGTTGGGTCCAGATAGCAAATCTGACTATCTAGGCAGGTAAAAATAGATATTGTAGGCCCTGGTGTAGGTCTAGTAATTGGCACAATAAACCCAAACTCGGCATCGGAATATCAGGTGGCACAGTGTAGCAAGACTTCCTGAGGTGCAAACAATATAACAACTTTTATTACAAAAGGATGTGCTGCCTGCCAGAAAGTGGCTATTTAATTGTCATGCATGTTTTATGGCTAGTTGGATTAAGGCATGGCATCAGTGGATCAGGTTATGCAAAAAAAGAAACGATCTTTGCATTGGGAATATGGGAATAGTCACGTGTTAATTTTAAAACTACTGTAGAATAAGTAAGTATACAGTGATGTGAAAAAGTATTTGTCGCCCTCCTGATTTCCCCTACTATTGTATATTTGTCACACTGTGTGGTTTAGGATCATTTATAAAATATAAAAGTAAATAAAAATAGCCTGAGTAAGACTATAACATAGAGTTTTTAAATCATTACTGCATTTATTTAATGAACAAACATATCCATGACCCATGTGATAAAGTGGCTTCACTCCAAAGGCAGTGACAAACATGGCGGGTCATGGCGGTTGTTGAGTATTGTTGTAGGGTAAATACTCAAATACTCAAATCATGCAATCTTGTGAAAGTACCTTTGTACATAATCATTTTCATATGATTTCAGTGTTTCCTTGTAGTAATTCTCAGAACCCAAAATGTATGGCAAGATATGTTCCACTTTCGGCAATGCCCTTAAACTTAACTTTTAGCAGCAATAACTGCAAGCAAATGCTTCCTATAATCTGATATCAATCATTAACACCACTATTGAAGTATTTTGCCCTACTCTTCTTTGCATGACAGCCTTAATTCAGAAATGTTAGTTGGGTAACCCATTTACAACATAAATTCATGTTGATATGTGAAAAGGATACTTTGTTTTGTTTCAGTAAATGACAGTCCAATCTACAGGAAAATTAGCTTGTTAGCATTCATTGTTAGCATTTCAAATCTTAAAATATACTATAATTTAAATGATCTTTAAAGGAGAAGAAAACCTACCAAAGCATTTAATTGCCAATAGATTAGCCACAATAGTGCAAGCTATAACACTATATTCTGCAGAATGCTTTATCATACCCGAGTAAACAGCTCTATAACTCTCTCTGTCTGAGTCTCTCCCTGTTTACTCATAGCTCTGTGCTCAGATTACAGCAGGGAGGGAAGGGGAGGGGAGAGAGGAGCAAACTGAGCATGCCCTAGCCCTGGAGGTTTAAGCAAAAAAACAGGAAGTCTGATACAGAAGCCCATGTGTACACAATAGCAGTAAAGACATGCTGTGTTTCTTTTAACCGAGAAATCAGATCAGCATTACATTGAGGGTTTACTGATGTTTTAGCCTTTTCTTCTCATTTAAGCACTTTCAAGGATATATTTGGAACCTGGGTTTTTCTGAATGAGGGTTTATGCTAACTTATTGCAAAGTACTGTCTTACTATCATAGAGAGAGCACGAAGAAGAGCTATATGTTTAAATATGACACGGGAAACAGCATTCCTGTATTTCAAAGCTTTCTGGATGGGTTTCCAGTTAATTGTTTCAGAACAAACTTATGTGCACTTACCGACTTACCGACTTGTAACTCTGCTGCAGTTGTAGGGGTGTTACTGCAATAAGCTTTTAACAGCCTGATCCATTGTACTAAAGTCCACATGCAATAGAATGGAGGCAAGCACAATGACATTTAATTTAATAAGGAACCACATCCCTTCCATTAAAATGTTTAATTGTGAGTTATACTGTGCAAAGAGTATGTTTACATGGCACAAACAGTTTGCACAGTATAATTTACAATAAAATATATTAATGGAAGGGCTGTGGTTCCCTATAATTTTTTTGCACAAGAAACACATGCACAAAGTGGAGGGGTTATTGCTAAAAAAAAAACTTCATTTTGGTATATGTACACATTTTAACTGATTACATTTCTTTATTAGTGAAAAACTCAGAGTATCTGCAGCAGGCTGCCTTAGAGGAATATGGGCCGGATCTTCATGTTGCCTTAAGAAGCAGGAGAGATGAGTTATTCTACCTCAGAAAACTTACAGAACTTCTGTTCCCTTTTATTTTGCCTCCAAAATCAACTGACAGTAGGTGAGTGTTATCATTTATTGCAAAGGCAAGACGTATAATGCTTATATTCCCATACTTACAAACTTTATAAACTGTTATTTCTTAAATTAGATAGATCAGATTCTTTATTTGTCACATGCATAGTTATACAGGTACAACATGCAGTGAAATGCATCCTGATCCACTTTTTTAGACTGCAAAATTAAAAACATACCAGTTAAATACTACAACTAAGTACAAAAGGATTACCATAACAACAAGAATTCTAAGAAGAAAACAGCAGTGCAGTGCAGTACATACAATAACCATGTTACATGAGGTGACGGTGAAATAAATGTAAACGTAAATGGACTGTACTATGAGAAAATAAAAAAAAGAAAAGGTGCAGTAACAGTACAAAGTATTAAAGTGCATAGTTTGTGAATTGTGTAGTACTGTATTGTGGTGATGTAGTGTGTCACATAGGTCAAGTAGGTGCAAGTGAGAACAAGAAGGGGTCGGAGATTATGTGTAAAGTGACATGAACCAAGTTATCTACATAAGTGACAGTGAGTGAAGATTGTATAAAAAATATGTAAATATAAAAAACATCAGTGCAATATATGACAGTATAAAAAAAGCTGTACTGTATTGTGGTGACGTAGTGTGTCACATAGATCAAATAGGTACAAGTGAGAAAAAGAAGAGGGTGGAAGGATATGGGAGATTATCGGTAAGGTGGCATGTCCTGGTGTAGCAGTCTAATGGCCTGAGGATAGAAACTTCTTTTAAGTCTCTCAGTCTTGGCCAGGATACTGAAATCCCTTCCCTCATTTAAGTAGGTAAAATAGTCCATTACTGGGATGTGATGGGTCCTTGAGAATCCTGAGGGCTTTGGTCCTGCATCTCGTGGTGTAAATGTTCAGCAAAGATGGAAGAGCTGACCTGCAGCAGCGATCTGCTGCATGTGTTACTGTCTGAAGGGCTTTGCGGTCCTCGACACAGCTGTGTCATCAGCAAACTTCACAGTAGCGTTTAAGCGATGTGTGGCCACACAGTCATGGGTGTAGAGAGAGTACGGCAGGGGGCTAAGACCACACCCTTGTGGAGCTCCAGTATTAATAGTAATGCTGTTAGAGACACAGTTGCCAACTTTCACTACCTGCGTTCTACCTGTGAGAAAGTCCAACACCCACGCACACAAATGGCTGTTAAGTCCTAAATCCTTCAGTTTAGTGAACAGTCTGCAGGGTAGTATTATATTGAATGCTGAACTGTAATCAATAAACAACATCCTCACATAGTTCCCCTGTTTCTTATCCTCGTGGCTGAGGGTGGTATGCAGCACGTGGGAAATGGCATCCTTTGTCGCTCTGTTGGAACGGTAGGCAAACTGAAGTGGGTCCATGAAACTTGGTATGAAGGAGAAGATGATGTACTTAAGAAGCCTCTCAAACACTTTCATGACTAATGATGTCAGTGTGACAGGTCGGTAGTCATTCAGGCATGAGGCTTTATTGCTTTTTGGAACGGGAACAATTGTGGATTTTTTTAAGCATTTGGGGACCACAGACTGCGCCAGAGACTCGTTAAAGAAAACTCCAAATAGTTGATCAGCAAAACAGCTCAGAAGTCGTCCGGAGATGCCATCTGGACCTGCTGCTTTCCTGATTTTTACCTGTTTTAGTGCTGCCCGCACATCATGCTCTGCAATGCTGATGATGCTCTCGTCACTTATGTCACCATCTTCCATTATCAGGTTATAGTTAGCACTATCCTTAGTGCTAACTATAGCGTAAAAAGCGATGAGCTCATCAGCAAATGCAGGATCTACTTGGTGTCGCAGAGGAATTTCCTTAGTAGTCTGCAATGGTGCGCAGTCCGTGCCACATGCTCCGTGTGTCTCCTTGATGGAAGTGCAACTCCACTCGTTCACGATACTGACGTTTAGTGTCTTTTACAGTGCGCCGAATGCCATATAAAGCCGCTTATATCGGCTGTAGTAAGTCCAGCATTATAAGCAGCAGTTCGAGTGTTCACTGCCAACTGAATCGATCTGTCAACCCACGGTTTCTGATTCGGAAAAGATTTAATTTTCGCCATAAGGACAACTTCATCAGCAAGCATGCTAACAACTACTTTTGCAAACTCGATGTCGTCTGTGCATGCCCGGAACATGTCCCAGTCTAGGTCGGCGAGCGTGTCCTGTAGCGTGGCTTCTGATTGAACAGACCAGCATTTCACCTCCCTCATGACCGGAGCTTCACAGGTGAAAGTTTGTTTATATTCCAGAAAGAGGAAGATGACGTTATTGTCAGATTTCCCAAGCGCTGGATGTGATACAGCTTTGTTGCCTTGCTTGCATGGGGTATAGCAGTGATCCAAAGTCCTAGTCCTAGCTCCCCTGGTCGGACACGTAAAATGTTGGTAAAAGTTTGGCATTGTCTGTCTGAGGCTTGCCTTATTAAAGTCCCCTGCTAAAATGAGTTCTGCGTCTGGGTGTTTGTTCTGAGTCGCACATAACACATCGTGGACTTCAGACAAGGCTATACCTGTGTCCGCACTGGGTGGAATGTAGATAGCCATGTCAATGGCTGAGGTAAACTCGTAAGGCATGTCGTTTAGAAGACACTTGATGATTAAATACTCCAGATGAGGCAAACAATAGCCGGAGAGAGTAGTAGCACTCCTAGCATTGCACAACTTGTTGACCATGAAACAGACTCCTCCGCCTTTAGCTTTCTTAGCCTCTGCCGTTCTGTCCATGAGAAACACAGATAATGATTCAGACTGTGTTACTGCTAGATCTGGCACTGTGGGTGTTAGCTATGTTTCCGTAAAGCAAAGAATGTTACAATCCCTCATGTCATGTTGGAAAGTAACTCTTGCTCTTAGGTCATCCAGTTTGTTAGCCAGCAGGATAGTGGGCAGTGGTGGTCGATGTGCTTGTTGTCTCCATCTGTTTCAGACGCCTCCGCGTTTACCACACCGTTTCTTTGTTTGTTGCCACGGGTCACCGTCGCGTAAAATAGAGTCTATTATATGAAGGGTACATTACTGCACTTATTTCCATATCAAGTTTAGAACATCTATACAGTATATATGGTAAGGAAATGGTTATTTAGTTATGCTAGGCACCACTGCTGCCATCTTGTAAATGAATACCTCATAGTGCTTCTTGAAGGTTTTAAACATGCCATGGTACAGAGAATTCATCATGGAAACATAATTTTCCACAGGACCCAACTGCACCATAAAGGGTAGGCTATGTTTCAAGTTGCCCCCCCTGCAAAAATTCTACAACTACACATTCTTGATTTGTAATAGTTATGCAGTAGGGATGCAACGAATCCACTATTTTGGATACGGCCGAACCCCCGAATCCTTCGCGAAGGATTCGGCTGAATACCAATCTGAATCCTATGCATATGCAAATTAGGGGTGGGAAGGGGAAAACATTTTTTACTTCCTTGTTTTGTGACAAAACGTCATGTGATTTACCTCTCCGTCCCTAATTTGCATTTGCAAATTAGGGTTCGGATTCGGTTCGGCCGGGCAGAAGGATTCTGTAACTGATATTATTAACACTTCTGTTATTTGGATGGGTGTTTGAAGTTTGAGTAGCTTCAGTTTACTTCTTTGGTTTTTATTAGTTCTTGAGCCAAACAAGGCAAATGTTTTTTGTGATTTAAACAGGCAAAAAGTATGTTCAGAACGAACAAAATTTATTGAACTCAAGTTGAACAAAGGGGAATACCCTTGAAATTGTGTTGTTTTTCTTTATACTCCATAGATGGCAGCGTAGCTTAATATTTTGTGTTTTCAGAAGCAGAAGAAAAGGCCATAGGTGTAGAGTTTGATATATTTGACTTTCATATAAAACTGTGACACTTGTTTAAAGGAACAGTAACGTCAAAAAATAAGTGTTTTAAAGTAATGAAAACATAATGCAGTGTTGCCCTGCACTGGCAAAACAGCTGTGTTTGCTTAAGAAACACTACTATTGTTTATATAAATAAGCTGCTGTGTAGCAATGGGAGCAGCCATTCAAAGGAGAAAAGGCGCAGGTTACACATCAGATAGAAAATAAGCTCTGTCTGTCTAATGGTGTTATCTTCTATCCATTAGTTATCCTGTGCCATATAGCCGTTTTTCAATTTCCGCCATTGCTCCCCAGCAGCTTGTTTATATGAACTATAGTAGTGTTTCTGAAGCAAACAGATCAGTTTTTCCAGTGCAGGGCAACAGTACATGATATTTTCATTACTTTAAAACACTTAAATTTTTTGGAGTTACTGTTCCTTTAAGGGCTATTTCAACTTTACTGGGGTATTTTTATGCATTTTGTGATGTGTTTGTGCCTGTATTCCATGTTTAAATTTTGTAATTATTTTTTTTCCAGACCTCTAACTTTGTTGGTAAGAGAAATTCTGTCCGGTTCTGTGTTCCTGCCATCCATGGACTTCCTTGCTGACCCAGTACGTCCTAATTACTCAAGTCATTTGTGCTTTACTTTGTAATTTGGGACTCTGGAATACTGTGGATCAGATGGTTTCATACAGACAGTAGTCATCCAGCACTTAGATTATAGGAGCTTACTGTTCAGGGGTGCACGCCAGGCAATATGTTCACCTTCCCATCTTTTAGTTGAAATCCATAGTAAATTGCAGCACTCCCATGTAGTAATAAAACCGCCTTTATTACAATATTAAATCTGGCACAGCAATGTTTCAGACCTTCCGGTCCTTTTTCAAGCTGACAAAGTAGGCAAGTACAAATTTGTGACTTCAATTAAATATCCACACTGACAATGCCCTCTAGTGGTTACAATGTATCAAAATGCATTGTTAAAAAAAAAAAAAAAGTAAATATATATACACATGTATCACCTCAGTTCCCAAATACATACAATATTATAATACATTTATTTATGGCATAGAAGCTTATCTTTTGTTGCTTCACTTGTACAGTCTTTGGTAGCCACTAGAAGATAAACAGAGTAAATATCATATTAAAACCAATTTAAAAAGTTAAAAATTGCCACACTTCTAACAGAGGATATAATTCATATTCCTTATTCAGACCTCCGAGCATAAGGGTTCCAAGTTTTCTAATCCAACTTGCCTTACATTATAACTGCTTGACCCTATCACCTCCCCTTTTGGGTTCTGGAGATTTGTTGTGAAATTTGAAATCGCAATTGGGTAACTGAGCGACCCACATCAGCAAAGTAGCATGCTACAGGATTTTGTCTGACTTTTCTCTTTTTATCAGATTTGTGTTCTCCTATTCTTTCTCTTTAGTAGTCTATATATACATAAATCCAAACGGACATTTTATTGCATAGACTACATGTTGACAGGCAAGTGTGATAGCCTTTTATCCTGAATGTAGTGCCCTTATGTGGGTGCTATAGAATGTCCCCTTTTATACAGCTGTTACAGTGCCTGCAAGAAAGACATGGGAAAAGTACCATTTTTTACATCATGTAATGTACCCTGACATAACGTCTTTCCTGCCCCAACATCAGCTCATACTAATTTATCTTTCAGGGATTGCGCCCTCTTGAATGATAGTAAAGGGGGATTTTGAAACACAGGTATCCTTGGACAGGCCACTTTCAGAATGTCCCAATGTCTTTGGACTATTTTTCCAACTTCTTTAGACAGAATATTATAATTACTCACAAAGACCAATCTCTCACCTTTTTTTGGTCTTTTCTTTTCTGTCTGGGGCATTACTTCCCCTTTATATTTCTCCAATGCTTTTCTCGGGTAACCCCTAACGGTTACTTTGTTCTCCATTTTATCCAGCCTGTTTGTCAAAGCATCAACTTCAGACACTATCCTCTTTATACGAGCAAATTGTGTTTTTGGTACAGATCTTTTTACATGTGCTGGATGAAATGAAGAATATAGCAGCAAGGTGTTTTTATCTGTTGGAAGCAACAAAAGCTAAGTTAGCTTCTATGCCATAAATAAATGTATTATAATATTGTATGTATTTAGGAACTGAAGTGATACATGTGTATAAATTTTGCTATGTTTTTTTTAACAAAGCATTTTGATACATTGCAACCACTAGAGGGCATTGTCAGTGTGGGCATTTAAGGAAGTCACAAATTTGTAGTTGCATACTTTGTCAGCTTGAAAACATAACTGGGAGGTCCGAAACGTTGCTGTGCCAGATGTAATATTGTAATAAAGGCAGTTTTATAACTACATGGGAGTGCTGCAATTTACTATGGATCAGATGGTTTCAGCCACCATATCTATTTTTGAGGAGAGCATGCATCTCTGTCTAACTGAATTGTACTGCAGAAGTAAATAGATTTTGTAGCCTTAGTTTTAAAGTGGTGATGAGACATTGCTATAACTGACAGGAACACTAAACTACCCCTTGCAAAGCATTACTTGTAACTCCTGACTCTCTGACATTGCTGTACAGAGACAGCCAGTTCTATAAATCGCATTGCACTCATGGTAGTGTAGTCTTCTACAGGCTGGAGTAAAAAAAAAAAAAAAAATGCTGGAATTCAGTATCTCTTTAAGAACTAGATATAATACAAATCCTTATTTCAGTCTTTTTAGAGTTTTTGAAGTATTTTGTTTGAAATTGGTTATATGGTTTCATTCAATATTTAAGACTGCAAAGCACCTATGATATAGAATAGGCATACAGGTATCTAGGACATGTTTATATATTTCTATGTGTTGCAATCTTTATATTAAAGGAACACCATAATCAAAAAAACATATGTAGTGTCCCCTGGAAACAGTATGTAATGTTTTGGGGAATAATTAATTTAAAAAATTATGATAATTTAGGGAAATGTTACTGAGTGGACAATTCTCTTTTTTGTGCTTGAAAGCAGCTTTTGTTGTAGTGTTCTTGTTGTTGTATTATGACTGAGATTTTTTTTAAAATTATCATATTGTAATCTGATGTTTATTTTGCAGGATACTGTGAACAAATTACTTCTCATTTTCATGGATGATAGTCCCGTGAGTATCAGATAAAATCAGATAAATGTATTAAAAGAAAGAGTTGTCTAGTGTATTCTGGAGGATTTGTGCCTTCTGGTTCACTTTAAGGCACTGGAGGACTTCCCTCCCCTCTATATCTGTATATTTGTTTCTCTGCACTTTTTTTTTGTAGCGATTGTTCTGAGGGTCTGAAGAAAAGGAACAAAAGACAGGTGGCTATACCATTTGTAGCCCCTTATATGGTCATGCCAATTGATCATATACTTACGAGTGTTACCAGTGTATGACCACCTTAAATGGAAAGTGGGAATTGCTTCTTCCAAAAGTTCTATAAGAACATATGCTTATACAGAATTTTTACATTTGGCCCAATCCTCTTCCAAAGATCTGCCTCAATACTCAATATTAACAATTATAATAACAAAAAATATGTTTTCTGCTGTTGACAATTAATTTTAAAGTCATAACATTAAAGTAGACCTAAACCCTCCAACAATAATTGCAATTTATTTAATCATTTTTTAACCATTTTTTTTTTAAATATGGGGTTTTGATAATAGGACACACACCGTTTTTTAATGGGCTAGTCCCCTATAACTACTAATCAACCAGTAGTATTTACTAACCGTTTAAAAAACGAACATAGGATTTGTTGCTATGGGTGATTAGACCTGGGCAAACTTTGTCACCGTCACAGAATATACTTTTCCCTCCAAATACCACAACCCTGAGACAGTAAATGTGGACCCTATTGGCACTATGAAATGGACCCAATTCTCCCCTCTCTTATTTAGGGAAACAGTCACTAACAAGTCCCAATACTCTTTGGTGTAAGAAATCTTTGCAGCATCACATCATACTGGTCCCTTCCACTGACTCACTTGCCATTTGTCAAGTGTTTTTTGGTGAAGCCATCTACATCATCAGTCTGCTACCTAAGCAGATACAGTGCCTAACAAAAGTCTTCATAGCTCAAGTATTGTAAAGGTAGAAACAAGATTATGTTTCAGAAGCTTCTTTGTGAGAAGCTTTTTTACCCCCTTTATGGATTTGCATACAAGGCATTTTGGAAGTGCTAGGGTTTTATTGAGTTGAAAACTGAATCCTGTATTCAGCACATCCCTATACACATTTCAATGGTTTTCTCTTTTTCTTCAGCCTGAGCAAGCAACTGAGCCTACATCAAGCTTGATTCCCTTTCTACAAAAATTTGCAGAGCCTAGAAGCAAGAATCCATCCGTAAGTATCTGTTTCAAGCCTAAGCATTTGTTTACTGCCCAATGTTACATAATTATATTTAAATGTGAAGTATATATGATAAGTGTATGGTTATACTTTATTTCAAGCAAACATAAGACTAAAACAGCCTTTTGTGTATCATGTACCAGGGCACTTAATCATAGGCTGTTTGCTTTAAATAAAGTTTGCTCTTTTTTTCCTATGCCTGTCCGTGGGATCTGTGAGTGCCTGCCACTGTCCACTGTCCTTTGGTACTAAACGTGTCTGCCACTATCCTTCTCCTCAAGCTGTTTGGGATGTGTGCACTCAGACCCCACATGGTCACTAGTAAGCTAATCCACCTGTTTATGGTTGCATACTAAACAGCTTTTCTTATACTGTATAGTCTTATGTACAAGTGCATGTTAAGCTTGCATAGCTTTCATAGATGCTTAAAAAAATTAAAGCAATTGAAAAAATCACTTTCATCCCTTTAACTTGACACTGAAAAGTTCCTTTAATTGATGGGAAAGTGTCAGTTGTGGTAGTGACTAAGGACCATAAAACCATTTAAATAAATAAATGTATTTACTTTTCAGCCCTACCCACAACTAATTACTGATAACAGTGAGAAGAATATGAAAGTCTTGAGGTTGAGGTATAGTGCAATCCAAAGTTAGGAGTACAAAAGTAAAAGCTTATTAAAGGGTCATGCCACCCCCAGCCAGTCTGCATTCAGACTACTTTTGCCTGGTTGGAGTGTCGAGAAATGTAAGTATAGTTAGGCTGGAGGTTATACTGACACACTCCTATCAATTATAGGAACAAATTATTATAATATTTCCAATTGGAATAAGGCAAACTGGCCCGATTCAGTTGCAAGAGCAGTTTTGGGTTTGCATAATCATTTGCTCTGGCAGTCATTAGGATCACATTAATGAAGATCACCAGAATAAAAGGGTTTATTCATCTCTTGAAGAGAAGTGCCATTTCAATGTGAAATCATATGTTTTCTATATAAGGTTCTGAAAATGGAACTGCAAGAAATCAGAAAAGAGCAAGATCTTTTATTTCGGTTTATGAATTTCCTGAAGCAAGAGGGAGCAGTGCACGTATTGCAGTTTTGTCTTACAGTAGGTAGGTTATTTAATATCCACTACTGGCCTTATAAATGTATATAATAAAATGGAACTGTGAAGAAGATTGTCTAAATATGCAAAGATAATATATTCATTTAGTTCACAGCAGCCATGAATAACTTAGGTTCTTTAGTTAAAGGGGTGGTTCACCTTCATGTTAACTTTTAGTATGTTATAGAATGGCCAATTCTAAGCAACTTTGCAATTGGTCTTCATTATTTTTTTTTATAGTTCTTTAATTATTTGCCTTCTTCATCTAACTTTTTGCAGCTTTTGAATGGGGGTCACTGACCCTATTTAAAAACAAATACTCCGTACAACTACAAATGTATTATTGCTACTTTTTATTACTCCTCTTACAGGCTCTCTCCTGTTCATATTCCAGTCTCGTATTCAAATCAGTGCATGGTTGCTAGGGTAATTTGTACCCTATCAACCAGATGAATTTGCAACTGGAGAGCTGCTGAATAAAAAGCTAAATAAATCAACAAATAATAAAAAATGAAAGCCAATTGCAAATTGTCTCAGAATATCCCTCTCTACATCATACTAAAAGTTAATTTGAAGGTGAACAACCCCTTTAACAGAATAAGTCAGGGTCCCCTCAGGGGGAAGAAGAGTTACTTTTGTGCCAGTGAAATTCTCATTTGAAAGTCGCGAAAGTCACCCAAATTGCGTAGGTTATGAATAAAGGTAAGTTAAAACTTGCACAATTTATGTGAATTCCACAAAACTGTCCTATCTTGCTTGGAAACTTAAAGAAGCTTAACAAGAGCAGCAGGGGCAAATTCCACTGACCACCAATGAATTAAATAACTTTAATTCCACTAACTCCAATGAAATTTTATGAACTGGTTAAATGAACTGCTTATTATAGAGTAACATCAGCTGTTTATGTTGGGATGCACTTACTGAATTATGTGAGCGTCTCCTACATGAACTTTTCAGCAGTGGAATAACAAGTTCTTGGGCCCCATAGCAAGATCATTGGTCCCCCTAGATTTATGCAATTTATGTAACATATGCGTTAACTTATGTTACATATGCACTTTACATAAGAAACTTGCATAGGCAAGATCAGTGTTACTGGGCAAGTAAGTGGTTATGGTTGAACTCCATACCTGTTGGTCCCCAATGAAACTGGCATATTAACACAATTAATTATTTTTGCTATTTATATAGAATACTGCTGCCTAGTTATTATAGCCCACAGCACAATCATTGGGCCCCTAAACTTTGGGAACAAGATGTTTTCCTTGAACATATATTGCAGTCCCATTGGGGGATCTATACTTTCTAAGCCCCAAGTAGTTGCAGGGTCTGTTGCCAGTATAGTTACTCTGCTGCATTTCAGTACAATGATTGGTGGGTTTGCATCATAGTAGTTGTGGCTGTTGATATTCGATGCTTGCAATTGCATGCAAATACAAATAATTATTTACTTAATATTAACTGAAAATCTCAGATCAGCTTTAAAGGGGTGGTTCACTTTCAAACAACTATTTGTTTTCAGATAGATCACCAGATATAATGACTTTTTCCAATGACTTTCTATTTTCTATGTGTGACTGTTTTTCTAATATTGAAGTATCAAGTGTCTTTTTTTTCACCTTCTGAAGCAGCCCTGGGAGGTGGTGTCGTCGACCCTGTAAACTGTTCTAAATGGATACATTGAGTTGATACATTTGTTATCTTTGTCCCTGCTGAGCAGAATCCCTGGGTTTCATTACAGGCAGATGTTAGAATTGATACAATTATTGCTAATACTCCAGAGATGCTGCTGAGAAATGTATCAACTCAATACAAAATTGTAACAGTTTAGAGTCTGCACCTGAATTACTGAGCTGCCAGACTCAAACACCAGAGAGGAACATTCAACTTTAAACTTAGATTTTGGAAAAACAAGAAAAAATAAATAATGGAAAGTAATTGGAAAAAGTCTTTATTTCTGGGGGGCAACCTAAAAACAACTGCTTGAAAAAAGTGTTTGAAAGGTGAACAACCCCTTTAAGGAACCCAATTCAGTGCAATTTAAATTAATCCAGGTCATTCTGAAATCACATTCACTGTTCAATGCTTACTACAGTTTATATTGTGTATGCGAGTTATTTCTATACAATTTTAACATTTTTATTTTCCCTTAAAGAGGAATTTAATGACAAGATTTTAAGACCAGAGATTAATGATGAGGAATTGCAGGCACTTCATAAAGAGGTTCTGAAAATTTACGTGACTTATTGCCTGGAAGAAAGTATTGATAAAATTCGTTTTGATCCTTTCATTGTGGAAGAAATAAAAAAAAGTAAGTAGCTGAGTAATTGTATATTTACATTATAGTGATGTTAAAGGGATAGTATAGAATTTTGTCCATCTTGCTGCTTTTGCTTATTAATAAAGCAATTAACCACTATTCGGTAGGGCACATGGTTGTATTGGCAATTTTGCAGTAATGGCTTGCAGTATAGAGAGACGTGAAATTCAAACAATTAGCAAAGCATAGGTAGCATCAGGTAGCGTAGAGCAGGAAGAATAAGGCACCCACAGGGAGCACATTGTGGGCAGAGTTTCGAACACACTGGGAGCATAGGGCAGGCAGAGTATAGCACACATAGGGAGTATACGGCAGACATGGAGTATGGAACACACAGGGAGCATAGGGTAGGCAGAGTATAGAATTCACAGGGAGCATGGGAAAGGCAGAGTATGGAACACACAAGGAGCATAGGGAAGGTAGAATACAGCAAGAGACAGGGAAACCTATCAGGACCAGTCTAAGATGTGTTACATACAGGGACACCGTGCTGGTGCCCCTCCAGCAGTTTGTATGAGAGTGTGAACATCTGAACAATGAACGCATTTACAGTCTGAGTCTGAGGTGTAAACAGTACAGGGCTTTAGGGATGTGAAAAATAGAGGTATTACAGTGTGTACAATGCAGGGGGGTTTACAGGTGTGAACAATGCAGGAGCTAACTGTCTGAATTTGAGGTGTAGACAATGCAGGAGCCGATAATCTCTGTAGTGATACCTTTTAAATTTACATAAAATAAACAGTCACAGCAGGCAGGCTTTCATGTGGGGGGGGGTCACACAAATGGTGGTCCCAGGCCACCAGTTAGATAGCACAATTGTTTCTCTCTACGATTGGTGAGGAATACTCTAATTCCATTACTTTGTTGACATGTAACATTGATACTGTCTGCTTATTACTTTGCTGATATGTAACTTTACTAAAGGCTACATTATGGATTACTTATGGATAGATTTAACTATAGGATCCAGATGAGTTATATTATCTATGTATTTTATCGTCTGGGCACTAGATGGAGCTGAGGATTTTGTGCACAAAGGGACTGTGGGTATTCTATAGCTTTTAAAAGAAAGGTCACGTTATCAAAATGTTTGTAACTTGCACCCGATGAAGGACCCGTGTCGTCCAAAACATGTAGTGCTTTAACAATAAACCTACACTGACTTGCATTGAGAGGCTCTCTAGTGTGCTTTTACTATGTATGCTACAGATGTGGAGGTGAACACTCCATTAACAGTTGAGGAGCCTGCATAAACATATTTGATTAGTTGAGGATCAGCTGAAAAAATAAAAATTTCTAGTACTCCAAAACACATTTTACCTTGTGTAAGCATTCAAAAAGTCCTCACCACACATAAGATTCAACCTTCAGTTTATTTTAAAAATAAACAAAAACCTTCTGTACATCCTGCAAAAAAAAATGTTTTCAAAAATAATTTGGTGGTGTGTGTGGTGAGTAAAAGGACTTTTTGAATATATGTATGGAACCTGTTATCCAGAATGCTTGGGACCTGGGGTTTTCGAGATAGTGGATCTTTCCGTAATTTTAATCTTCATACATTAAGTCTACTAGAAAATCATGTAAACATTAATAAACCCAATAAACTGGTTTGGTTTCCAATAAGGATTAATTATAACTTAGTTTGGCTTATGTACAAGGTACTGTTTTATTATTACAGAGAAAAAGGAAATAATTTAAAACATTTTTGATTATAATGCAGACTATGGGAGACGGGCTTTTCGTAATTCGTAGCTTTCTGGATAACAGGTTTCCAGACAACGGATTCCATACCTGTATTAGGTTTAAATGTTTTCTATTAGAATTAAGGCATTGTGCCTCCAAATTGCATAATGATTTCTTATCTGGAAAAGTCTAGGTCCAAAGTATTCTGGATAATAGATCACATACCTGTATTTTTAAATAAGAATATTTCTAATTTCTGGTAATGTTTTATACCACACTTCTTAAGACTTATTTTATTTTCTAGTTGCTGAAGGCCCATATAAAGAAGTAGTGAAGCTACAAACCATGTGTTGCCTTTTTGAAGCCTATGAACATGTACTTTCCCTTCTGGAGAATGTTTTTACTCCGATGTTTTGTCACAGTGATGAGGTAAGCATGTATACAACAAAGAGGGATCCACTGAGGAGCCAGAATGATTGTAAGCTTAGTAACTAGAAAGTTATCCATTATTAGCACACTCAGCCATGGTTATTACACACTTTTTCAGTTTCTTCAAACACAGGTTTTTCATTAGGCATAGACGGTTCCGAGTGCAAAACTCCATTTTTCCCAGATCTTCGTTAAAGTGGACCTGTCACCCATACGCAAAAATCTGTATAATAAAAGTCCTTTTCAAATTAAACATAAAATCCAATTTCTATTTTTTATTAAAGCATTCATAGCTGTTATAAGCTCATTTAAAAATCTCAGCTGTCAATCAAATATCGTTGCCACTCCTCTATGCCCGTGGCATAGAGGCGGGGCAGACAATTACTTTCACTTTCCATTCAGCACTTCCTAGATGTCACTGCTCTCCATATATTCCCCCCGTTCTTTTTACCATTTAATTGTGTAACCAGGGCATGGGGATGGACATCAGGTCCCCCATTCTGGTGCACAAACAAAATTCTGAGACGATACAAGGCTTTCCTTAAAAACAGTGTCCACAAAATGGCTGCTGCCTGCTTGCTATAATTTTGAAATCCCAGACTGAAGGAAACAAGATTCAAATAATTGATAAAGTGTAATTAAAGTTCAATTTGCTTGACTAATGTGATAAAATAGGATTTTGAATATTTTTTTCGGGTGACGGGTCCCCTTTAATTCCATCTTTAAAAATGTACTGTTAAGTTACACTGTTCAACTTTACATTTACTTGTTTTAACATTTTTTCTCCTTAGTATTTTAGACAACTTCTGGAAGGTGCAGAGTCTCCTACACGTAGCTCAAAATTTAACAGGTATGTTAACTACCTTTAAAAAGTGCTTAATTTAATACTTTGAAGTGCTCAAACAGCCAATCTCCTTATTCAACATGAATTCAATTTTTATTTGTTTTTACTTGCACTAAACAGCATGAATGGTGAATTTATTCTCCAACTTTTGGGTTCTTCAGGGAAACTGCTGAAGGACAAGAAGGCAGGTTCTCAAAATTACAGACTGCTGGGGAAGAGAGGGGTTGTTTATTTTGAGCTTATTTTTTTTTGGTTAAACAAAGTCTTTTAATTACAGGAATGATATTAAGCTTACGGCTAATGCCACACAGGGCTGATTATTGGTTTGCCGATAAATAGTAAGGCTAATGCCACACACAGATTACATGTCTACCAATGCATTGTCCCGGGTTCAGTCAAACAGAGTGGATTTCGGTGCCAAAACTCATAAATATGCATATCTGCACTGCAAATCCTCACCTTTGTCAGCACCCGGGCAAATGCAGCGGCTTTGGGTACAGACACACAATCAGTCCCTTTTGGCATTAGCCTTATTGTTATATAAGGGTACCATCACATAAGGTTTGACAGGGTTGTACTGTAGATTAACAGTGACTAGCAAGTTTATTTGTAGTGGTACTATTGCTGGGAATTGCAATAAGGCTAATGCCACACAGGGCTCATTCTGTGTCTGGAAATGAAGCCACTGCATTGACCCGGGTGCATGCAAACCGATTGGATTTCAGCGCCAAAGCACTTAAGTATGCATATCTGTGCTGCAAATCTGTCCCATGTGGCATTAGCCTTACTTATACAAGGGTACTATCACGTAAGGTTTGACAGCCAATACTTATCTTATGTGGAGTGCTCAAACCCTTATTTTCACACCCAATGTCGGGTGTCAGGTGCTTGATAAAGGGTTCAGTGGAGCCCGAAATGTTGCCCTGAATTTGTATGCACATGGGCTAAATAAATTACAGATTCATTGTTCACCTTATCAGAGTGCTACTGGTTTTACTTTACTCTGTAAGGTTTGACAGCCAACACCTGGGTTGTACTATAGATTGACAGTGACTAGCATGTTTATTTGTAGTGGTACTATTGCTGGGAATTGTAGCATAGGATCCAAAACACTGCATGCTTGAATGCTTTTCCAACAACAAGATAGCTTGTAGAGAAGTTTATGAGTATAGCTGTATGGCAGAGTAGGACTAGTTAAGTTGAACACATTTATTTTCTTTGCGCAGAGAAATGTAAGACAGTTTAGATTATTTTTCACTTAACCCCAAAAGAAATATCTGTATTTCAAAAGATATTACAGGTCTTTATCTTCATTTACAAATATATTTATCAGTAGATGGTGCACCCTCATTTCCCAAATAACATTTGTTGGGCCATTGGCCACAGGTTAGTCCATGTGCTCTGCAAGCCCAGTTTATTTGCAATAGAGTATCTGTGGCCACTTTTTGGGAGTGGTTTGGGGTTTTTTGCACCTCTTACAAAAGCTTGCTTGTCTATTTAATTGGTGTTCCCTCCACCCGTTCTTGTTTGTAAACGAGTATGGCACCCCCCAGGGATAGTGGGGCAGGCAGCGAGTACGGCACCCCCCAGGCAGAACAGAGTAGGTGCCCCTCCAGCAGTTTGTATGAGTTGTGAACAATGTGGGCAGTTTCAGTCTGGGTCTGAGGTGTGAACAATACAGGGATTTTGATGTGTAAATCCCTATGAGTCCAAAACTGCACTTCATTTATCAGGTGCCTTACCAGGGACCTATATAGGGGCAAAATTGTGTTAATGCCCTTTTTTATGCAAGACAGAAATTTGCTTTAGTGGCCGCAGAATGACTCTGCCTGGAATTAGACAGCATGTTGTCTACAAAAACCCATATATCCTTCTCATTAAGGAAACTCCCAACACGCTGCCATTTAGTGTATAACTTGCATTTATATTATTTTTGCCAAAGTGCATAACCTTACATTTATCAACATTGAACCTCATTTTTCAGTTTGCAATAGATTACTATCAAGATGGCATATTTTTATTCGGTTTGAAAGAAGAGTTAAATGCTACTTAATGAGGCAACAGAAGGCAGAAGCTAGTGTTAATGCTGGAAATATCTTAAACAGAAAGATAGGCCCAAGGTTTGATTGTGTCCACAGATCCCAGCCGGCTCCCACTTGTATCCCTTCAAGTCCGAAAATTCTGTTGCTAAAATAAAAGAGCCAGCGCCAGAGGCACGGGAGACAGACAAACAGGCAAATAGGGTAATATAGTTTTGCAATGTTGCCACCTCTTGTGTAGGGAACAGATCGTTTGTTACACCATATATGTGTGACCTTCCTTTACTGTCAACCTCCACCAAAAAAGGGTTAAAAAGACTCTCCTCAAGAGCTTGTTTAGATGGGTACTCACAAACAGGTAATATCAACTTGCACGTAAATTCTGAAGCGCTTCCCTTCGTGTAGACTGTAAATCAACATGTAGCAGCAAATAGTGTAAAAATCTTTTTAATATTTATAAAACAAAGTTTAAAATGCACTCACATGGCAATGGTTAAAATAGAGCATATCTATGCACCGTCCAACTGGAGGCCCCTCTGATTGCACCAGTCCACAGCAACAAGTCCCAAGATGATCAGGCTTGGGAAAACGAATATAAGAATGTTTGCGTTCGTTCCTTGTGTGTGATGGTTGTTTGCGTTCGTTCCTCGTGTGCAATACTCCAAAGTATTGCACACGAGGAACGAACGCAAACAACCATCACACACAAGGAACGAACGCAAACATTCTTATATTCGTTTTCCCAAGCCTGATCATCTTGGGACTTGTTGCTGTGGACTGGTGCAATCAGAGGGGCCTCCAGTTGGACGGTGCATAGATATGCTCTATTTTAACCATTGCCATGTGAGTGCATTTTAAACTTTGTTTTATAAATATTAAAAAGATTTTTACACTATTTGCTGCTACATGTTGATTTACAGTCTACACGAAGGGAAGCGCTTCAGAATTTACATGCAAGTTGATATTACCTGTTTGTGAGTACCCATCTAAACAAGCTCTTGAGGAGAGTCTTTTTAACCCTTTTTTGGTGGAGGTTGACAGTAAAGGAAGGTCACACATATATGGTGTAACAAACGATCTGTTCCCTACACAAGAGGTGGCAACATTGCAAAACTATATTACCCTATTTGCCTGTTTGTCTGTCTCCCGTGCCTCTAGTGTTAATGCTGTCTTGGAGAAGTAACTTACATTTTACTATGTATGTGATATATATATAACATACATTAACCTATAGGTGACTTATTTTATTACTGGTTATTGCTTTTTATTTATATATGCGAGTTAGTGGGAAAGCAGCTTATGTCACCACTGGCAGTTTGCATTAATATTTGCAAACAATTAAGACATTTTCTGAATATGGAAAAATTGGGGCAAGTCCGAAATATTTGATTTTTATTTTAATGCTCTGTCCCTGTATTTTTATACACCTGCTGCAGAAATAGCCTGAGTTTGGAGGATATCCGGTGAGTTCTCAGCATGATGTTTATTGTTTAGTCGCACTGTTCTGCATTTTTGTGCATCCGCATATTTGTTGAATTCTAACAATGATGTGTTTTTGTATGCTATAATAAAGCTTGGCACATAAATTAATAGTTTGATCATTATGAAGTTTACCTCCATTGGGGAATTAAATGTTTTTGCAGTTTGTACATTGATTTGGTTATTTTGTTGTACCAGCATACAGGTCCTGCATTTTAAGAGCCTTCTGTTGTAACCTTCTAGTATATATGCATGTCTTTCTTCGCAGCTCTGTGACAGACCACAATAATAACTCAACACATGCCTAAGTACTCAAATGCATGATCAGTCTGCTGAAACTTTAAAGGGTAAATTCACCTTAATATTTTAATATGGTATCATAAAAGGCTTCAATAAAACTTTTTTGTCATTAAAAACAATGAATAAAAATAAGAAGCCTTAAAATCATTTGTTGTATTGTTGATGGAATCAGTGAACCCTGCAGCCATATAGCATTTTTAGTGGCAGGCTGGAAGGTGGCAGAATACAATGGCTAATAATACATGTGAAACAATACAAAATACAAATGTAAGAGAAGGTGAAAAGTCGCTTACAATTAGTTCATCTGTAACATACTACAGTTTAATTTAAAGGTGAATATCCTCTTTAATGTAACCTTTTTGCTGCAGTTTGTATGTCCCAGATGTTGTTTAACAAAAATGGAGTGCTGATTCCTTGAGTCTATTTACTACAACTACAACTAACTGGTTTGGACACACCTGAGAAAGTAATCCACAAATACAAAGAAATCAAAACAAATAAGTCCATACATTGTTATGTGCAATAAAGTGGAATGACACAGGGAATATGTATTAAACACATGGAAAAAGGAGATGCAAAAAAGTCCAGAAACCTGCTGAAATCTGTCAGTATTTAGAAAGCAATCCTGCCCCCTATCAGTGCAAATTAATATTGGGTTTAGTCCTAATTGATGGCCTATAAAACGGTTCCTCATTACCAAGGTATCACACAAGAAGCATCTCATGATGGGTAAAAGCAAAGAGCCCTCTCAAGAACTTTGCAAACTTTTTGTTGCAAAACATACTGATGGCATTGTTTACAGACATATTTCTAAGCTTTTGATGTTCCAGTTAGGGATGCACCGAATCCAGGATTCGGTTCGGGATTCACCCAGGATTCAGTCTTTTTCAGCAGGATTCGGCTGAACTGAATCCGAATCCTAATTTAAATATGCAAATTAGGGGTGGGGAGGGAAATTGCATGCCTTTTTGTAACAAAACATGGAAGTAAAATGTTTTCCCCTTCCCAGCACTAATTTGCATATGCAAATTAGGGTTCTGGTTTGGTATTCGCCCGAATTGTTCACAAAGGATTCTGGTGTTCGGCAGAATCCAAAATAGTGGATTCAGTGCATCCCTTGTTCCAGTGAGCACCTTTGGGGCCATAATACGGAAGTGGAAAGAACTTCATATCACCCTTAACTGGCCACTACCAGGTTGCTCCTGGCAATATTTCTGACAGAGGAATCAAAAGAATGATCAGAAGAGTTGTCCAGGAGCCAATAGTCACTCGCGGAGAGCTTCAGAAAGACCTTTAAATTAGTAGCTACAGTTGTTTCAAAGAAAACAATAAGTAATGCACTCAACCGGCATGGCCTTTGTACGCTCACTGCTCAAGACTCCACTGCTGAAGAAAAAATATGTTGAAGCTTGTTTAAACATTTGGACAAGCCAATGAAATTCTGGGAGAATATAGTCTGGTCAGATGAGCCCAAAATTGAACTCTTTCAGCAAGACAATGATCCCAAACACATAGCCAAGAGAAAGAAAATAAAGCTGCTAGAATGGCCCAGTCAATCAACTGACTTGAATCCAATAAAATTTTTTGGAAAGAACAGAAGATCAGAGTTCATAGAAGAGGCCCCAGGAAAGTTCCAGATTTGAAGACAGTTTGTGTGGATGAATGGGCTTAAAAACACACCTGAGCAATGCATGTGACTAGTTTCTCTTCTCCATACAGGAGATGTCTTGAAGCTGTCATTACTAACAAAGGCTTTTCTACTAAGTATTAAATACATTTCAGTTAGTGTGTTCAATACTTATTCCCTGTGTCGTTCCACTTTATTACACATATCTTAATTTATGGACTTTTTTGCTTTGATTTCTTTGTACTTGGGTTGTTACCAACATCTGGTGTCAATTTCATGTCAATAGCACCATTATAAATATTTTTACTGAGAAAAACGTTATTGTGTTCAATAATTCTTTTCCCTGCTTGTATATACAGTAGAACCACGATTTTATGCCCTCAGATGTTACAATTTTCTGGTATTTACACCGCTTTGATGCTGTTCCCCAGGAAACATAAAATATCTGATTTCTGAGAGAGAGAAAGGCTCTCTATAGTAAGATATTAGAAATCGCTAAGGCCGATAAGATAATGGCTATTCTCTCCAGTTTTCCCACTAACTGTCCTTCAGGCCAAGCACCCCACCACTCCAAGAGCAGTTTAGGAATCCCTATACAGAATCCAGGGGGCTAAAGGGATTAAGTAATTCATCATAGAGCCAAGTTATTTTATAGGTGCAATTTTACAGGTGTAAGGTTTAAAAAAGTATTATGTTCACTTCAGCTACTGATCAAGGAAGTTATATGCCAAACCTACATGTGTTGCACGCACTTCTTGCTAATTGATCAGATCATACATTTCAATGGCAATAAAAAAACACAAAAAATGAGTGATGCAGAATTTTATATGGGATGAATGTGTTATCCCGAGACCCTTTTTGCTGGTCGTGCATTGGCCAGCAGTGTTTCCCCTCTAGCCCCCCTAAGTCTCTGTGTTATGTTTCTTTCCAGTAGGTCTGCATGCTTTGTTTACAGATGTGCCCAGCCCTATCATCACACTTTTTGTTTTCTGGGGTAACACTGGATAGTCTGATCCAATACAGTATTTTTGCTCAAGTGCTGATTACTAAGCAGTTTACACAAAAATATCCATAGTTATTTTCCAGTTGTTTTTAAGTTACTGCATGTATTAACTTTGTACCAGTAAGTATTAAAAGATCTCCGTAAGATTTGAGTTAATTTGACCTGTTGGTAGACCACGAGGACCTAACATTGACTCCCAGGCAATGCACTGCATCCCTGGGCATAAAACCTATCCATGCGTAAACTATGTCTGCCTCCATATATAGTAACATTTATAAAATATATTAAGGATCTAATACACACATCTGGCACAATAGATGACTTTTAAGCTACTTTTGAGAAATTTATGCTTTAGACAAAAATTCGCGAAAAATTTGCGAAACGGCGCCGGCATCTCGTTTTTGATGCCGGCGCCAGTTTTTGACGCCGGCGTCAATTTTTTCAGAAAAATTTTTTTGGCGCTGGCGAATTTTTGCCGCAAATTTTCACGGGCGTTTCGCGAATTTATTCGCTGGCGGCGAATCGCGCAAATTCGCAGCGAATTCGCGCCTGGTGAATAAATTCGCCCATCACTAGTTTGCATAAAGCAGTTTCCTTGGGAACCCCAATTTTGCTGGGCTGCAACTGCCCTTATATTTTTGTGCTGTTATATTTTGGACAATGCAGGGACAGGGATTTTTAACCATGTAACATGCTGATTACTCATGGGAAAGAAATGTGATTTAAATGGAGCTTGAGCGAATGAAAACTATTCTACTTTAGGGCACAATTATGAAAACAAAGTGCGGTTTGCACTGGTATTTTCATAGCTACTTGGTACATACAATGTCATTTTCAGAATCCAATGCGGGCAGTCCCAGAAATGGTGTTAGAGTTGCATATGTAGGCACAAAGCACTAAGGAAAACCTGGAAGTAACAAATCCTTAAAGGGATGGTTCATCTTTGAGTTAACTTTTAGTATGATATAGAGAGTGATAATCTGAGACAACGTACAATTAGTTTTAATTTTTTATTATTTGTGGTTTTTAAATAATTTAGCATTTTTCCTTGGCAGCTCTCCAGTTTACAATTTCAGCAGTCTGGTTACTAGGGTCCAAATTACCCTAGCAACCATGCATTGATTTGAATTGGAGAATGGGATATGTATAGTAAAGGGCCTGAATAGAAAGATGAGTAATAAAAAGTAGCAATAACAATAAATGTGTAGACTTACAGAGCATTTGTCTTTAGATGGGACCATTGACCCTCATTTGAAAGTTGAAAAGAGTCAGAAGAAAAAATAAATAAGTAAGACTAATTGAGCAGTTGCTTAGAATTAGCCATTCTGTAAGTTAACCTAAAGAGATACTGACATCAGAAAATAACCTTTTTTATTATCTAACATAACATTGTCTTTGAATGCTATTTATAATTTTGTCATTAAAGTATTTGCCTGATGCTTTTACATTACCTTTCTTACTAACCTGTTCCTCTAGGAGGGGGCTGCCATATTTGTGCAGCAGTAGTTGGATAGCATTAGAAACTCTAACTCACAGGTTGAGATGGGACAGTCAGGTTGGCAAAACAGTCAGGTTTAGGAACTTCAAGTGACAATTACTTACAAAAGCAGAACTATCAGGGAAAATCTATCAAGCGACCTACATGTAACTTTTAATGTAGATTAATATTTAAAAAAAAAAAATTGTGTCAGTATCACTTTAAAGGTGAACCATCCCTTTAAGGCAGGTGTTACTTCCAAGTTTTACTTGCGTCTGTGTGCACTGTACTTTGTAATAAGACGTGCTGTGGCCATAACAGACTGCTCTGACTTTTAGGTCCTATATAGTTAGCTGTGTCAGCTGGGAATATTCAACCCTTCAGAAGGTCCAGTGGACAGAGCTTGAATTCTTCTAGCTGTAGAACCTATATATTCTGCTTCATTTTAACCTCCATTTAATTTAATGGAAGTTCATTTAATTCAAGTCTCCATTGTGATGTGCATGATGAGTGAAAATAGTTACTGGTACAAAGAATATACTATATGAACAAAATGTGTTAGTGTCATCAATAAAATGTGTTTTTGCAAAGACATATAAACAACTGTTTCACCTTTTGATCCAAGGAACACCCAAAAAAAGGGCGAGCCATCTGGGATTGGTAAAATAGGCCATAAAATTAAAGGCGTATTTAAGAGCACAACGATGGAAGGTGCTATGCTTCCCAATTATGGAATGGTGGAAGGTGAGGAGGATGTGGTAAGTAAAGGTTTTGTGACAGTTGTTGTGCAATGTAACAGCTATTGCTGATTTTACAGGATGCAGTGTAGACCCTTTGCAATTAATCAAATAAATAAAACTGCCCTCTTCTAGGACATCCTGTAAGAATCAGTCATGTAAATACAGTAACTTTATGTTAAATGAAGCATTGTGATTTGTTATTTTCCGCTAATGTAATGCCAGTTACACTCAGAATATTCCAGTCTTATTTGTTATTGTTCCAGTCTCATTTGTTATTGTAGGCCTGAAACAAATGAGTAAATGAGTAAAAGGCAGTTGTCTCCCAGCAGTAAGCAGAGTTGATATATTGTATATGCATTGTATTACAATTCGATCTAGGGTTCATTTATATCTGCAAGTGAACTTCACATTTTTTCCCACAGTGGGTTGTGTTTAAAATAACTTTCATTAAAGTTACTTGCATCAAAATGTGCTCTTGGCACTTCCATATAGTTGCCCTTGGAGCTGCTTATGCCTTCTGTGGAGGTAAAAACATGACAACTGTGCTCGAAATTGCACTTTGCTTATGGCTCCTAGTTAAGTAAATGCACCCTTCTGAGTTCAAGAGCCTTGTGTTTGGTTCTCTTTGGGCTTGTTATGACATGTACAAGATATTTATTTAATGTACCTCTTGCACAGATTTTGAATTGTAAAATTAATGATTATTATGCTATTAACTTGTGTATATTATAATGTAATGGATTCTTGTATGATGTAGGCCAACACATATTTTTTTACTGTCAGATTGAGGAAGCGATCATGGTACTAGAGGATGACTCCCCAGTTGAAGCTATGAGTGCAAGCACACCAAACACACCACGCAATCTATCAGCCTGGAAAATTAGTATTCCATATGTGGACTTTTTCGAAGATACTAACTTTGAAAAGAAGGACAGAAAAGAACGAATCCCTGTTTTCTGTATTGATGTGGAAAGAAATGACAGGAAAGCAGGTACTGAATTTTCTTCTTTTTGATTGTATATTATGATCGGAAGCCTACTTATTTTAAAGCATTGATTAATCTTTTGTTATAAAGGTATTATGGAATAGGCTTCATTTCAAATTGGGAGCAAATGACTGGTGTGAGAACCATGCACCCAAAAGTACTCTTGTAGAGATTTAAAACAGAAATGGTAAAAATGCCAGTCTGCATTACTTTTTAAAATTCAGTGCTGCTTGAAATACAGGCAGTCAGAGAGTTCCTTGTTTGTTTAATTTTGATTGTCAATATTTTGATATTGTCTAAACCCCTCTTTACTTTTACTTCTATGTTTCGAATAAGCCCTCGGTAGAGAAGTCTTTAAACTAGTGGTGGTTTCTGGTGCCACCACGTGTGCCTTTTTTGACAAAATATTTCAACAGAAATCAGTGTTTTACCTTGTTCAAACATACTACTGTCTGTTCAAACATTGTGCCAAAATGCACACAATGATAATTACTGAAGAAGAGGTGCTGTGCATCTAATTGGTACTTCTAATTCTGCCTTGCATTTTTGTTTCTTTCTAGTTGGTCATGAACCTGAACATTGGTCGGTTTACAGAAAATACATTGAGTTTTATGTTCTTGAGTCCAAGCTCACTGAATTCCATGGTGAGGTCTATTCTACACTTTTTCATACTTATCAACAACTTTCCATTGAATCTGTCATTCAGATATTTCTCCCTGTGAATTTGTATTGTCTACTGGCTTGGATAAAAGAAGACATGTTTTAGTAGTGCTAACTATAAAGAGTGCAACAAACTAACACAGTTTATCGAGCAACTAAAATATTACACAGAAGCTACAGAATGCGTTGAATAGCAGGAGTGGACACACGGGAATGAAGTAGTGCAGTTTATGATACCATAAAGAAGCCTGCCACTATTAGTCTGTACTAGAACATCTGTTGCAGATACCAATGTATATTAGTAGTTTTATATAGATAGGTATGCACACTCAAAAGAAGGCAAGTATGGTATATTTAAAATAAAGTTTTACTTGTTTATGCAAATAATACACACAAAGCCACAATAGTAGGCCTGTATAATACAATACATAAGCTTACATGGTATATACCTAACGTTTAAACATAGCCACAATTACATAACAGTAAACAGTAAGTATTACAATTATACAGCAAGGAGCAGATACACCTACCACCAGTATGAGAATGGCCCCAACGTTTCGGCGTAAGCCTTTGTCAAGGGGATTCTGACGTTTGCCCTATCGTGTGGAGCTATAAATACCCTGTTCAATTACCACATGGTGTGTGACGTCACTTCCGCCTATGTCACTTCCGCGGATGAGTCATCCGCTTAGCAACACGGCTCTCTATATTCATTGTACTTGCCTGCACTACAGGGAAAGCATGCGCTCATGTTTACTCTGTCGCTAGGTAACCAAAACATGGGGTAACTCACGATAGTTCACATAGCAACCAAATGTCATCCAGCAACACAGGATATAAACCATACTACTAATTAATCACAGATCAAAACAAAAAACCAATTTATCATATAGATAAAACATATAAATATATGTTCTAAAGTGCTTGTGTGCAGAATTAATTGATTTATACCATTGCATATAATAAAATCGATAAAGTTGGTCATATGACCTCAAAAGTGAGTATGTGCTTATAATCATGTGTCTCAATGTATCCAATCGATGATCTGGGTCATATGACCTCTAAAGTGGGTGTGTGCTTATAATCATGTGTCTCGATGTGTCCAATGTGTATAATCGATGACCTGGGTCATATGACCTCTAAAGTTAGTATGTGCTTATAATCATGTGTCTCAATGTGTCCAATCATATGTAGGGAATTCATGTAAAAAGATTTGTTCATAAAAATACATATAGTAACCAATCATCTTTCATTAGTTCATTATAGTGACAATCAATATTATAAAACAGTCCATATTGTGCAATCTAATATTAAACAATATAAAAACAGACCCGTGGTCAGTGCAATATATTTAAAGTGACAGTGCTCATTAACATATTTCCTCGTTTTTTCGTTTTTTTTAATTTTTTCGTTTTTTTTAAAAAAAAACCTTTGGTGAGGTTAATAGGAGGACACAAAAATTCAATGGATAATCCATCACTCATTTCTTATATGATCTGTGAAGATAGTAGAAATAGTAACATATAAATAAGGTTAAAAACAATTATTAAAAACATCAGAAAAACATTACTATATAGTAAACTCATATAGGTACACAGGCTGAGGTCCTACGACTCACATCAAAATTCTTAATAAGAGGAAAGCCTCATTGTTTAACACAATGTCCATCAGAGGTCAATTACCAATATTGAAGGTAACATTAAAAAAACAGTGATAATTCCCTATCCTCATTTAGACCATTCGGAGATAGGGTTTGTAACCTATATATCCACTTCAATTCACGCTGTTTCAATAGAATTTCCCTATTACCACCACGGGTAGGGGTTCTTACTCGTTCTATCCCCATAAACTTCAGTTGACTGACCTGATGGTTTGCTTCCATGAAGTGCCTTGCCAGAGGGGATGTATGTTTCTTAAGTCTAACATCACTTCTGTGTTCCCCAATCCTAATACTGAGGGACCTGGTAGTTTCCCCTACATATACTTTACCACAAGGACATTTTACCATATATATGACATAGTCAGTCTGACAATTTATGTAGTCTGTCATTTCATACTCCCTACCCGTCATCGGGTGATAGAATTTATCTGTGCGCATCACAAAATTGCAATTAACGCACCTTCCACACTTAAACATTCCCTTAGCCCCACTCAGCCAAGTACCTTGCTTCTTTTGTGGTTCAATTAACGCATGGACCAGATGGTCCCTCAGGTTGCTTGATCTTTTATAGGCCATCATTGGAGGTTCCGCCACCCATGGTTTTAACCTCTGGTCCATCTGTAATAAATGCCAGTGTCGATATATTATCTTTTTTACCCTACCTGATTGTCTTGAGTATGTAGTGACAAAGGGTAATCTGTCTGATTTTTTCTTTGCTTTTTTGGATAATAGGGTCGTTCTCGATGTACCTTTTACTTTCTCCCTGGCTGTTTCCAACATATCTGTCCCATAGCCTCTACTCTCAAAGTGGGTCATCATTCTTCTGCTCTCTCTTCAAATTTGTCATCTTCACTTACAATGCGTCTTGTTCGTAACATTTGGCTATATGGTAGCCCTTTGATTGTAGAGGGTGGGTGAAAACTGTGTGGATTTAGATAAGTGATTCTGTCAGTCGGTTTCCTATATATATCAGTGGAGAACTTCCCATCTTGTAGCCTGACTGTCACGTCTAGAAAGTGTATCTGATTTCTATCATACTCCAAAGTGAATTTTATGGTTGGAATCCTGGAATTGAGGTGATTAACAAATAGTTTTAGTGATTCCTCTGTCCCTTGCCAGACAAAGAATAGATCGTCTATATAGCGAAGCCACATCAATATTAAGGGCCAAAACTCCTGATTATTATAGACAAAATTGTCTTCAAAGTGTGCCATGTATAAATTTGCATATGCAGGAGCAACATTAGAACCCATTGATGTGCCTTGGCTTTGTTCATAGAATTTACCTTCAAAGAGGAAATAATTCCTTTTCAGGATCCATCCCAGAAGTTGTAGAAGTAAATCCACCACTCCCCCTGGTAATCCAAGATCTGCCATTGCTGCTGTGATAACCTCGATTCCCTGATCATGGGGGATAGAGGTATAGAGGGAGGAGACGTCCATTGTGCAAAGAAATACATCTTTTGTGTTCAATTCAATCTCATTTAGCTTATTAATGAAATCAGTAGTGTCCTTAACATAGGACTTAGTACATACCACTATAGGATTGAGGACAGTGTCCAACATGACTGCTATAGGTTGAAATACAGACGACATTCCTGCCACAATGGGTCTCCCTGGTGGTCTCTGCAGATTTTTGTGTATCTTTGGTAAAAGATAAAAGACAGGTATTATGGGGTTATCAACCTGCAAAAATTTTTTTAAACGGTTTGTAATGATACCAGCTTCTTCACTGATCTTTAATAGATTATCTATCATCTGTTTCAAATCATTTGTCGGATCCCCACCTAATATCCTGTAATGCGTTGTGTCTTGTAACTGAGAGAGTGCCTCCCCCCTGTATGTTTCCATGTCCATGACCACTATAGCGCCACCTTTGTCGGCTGGCTTAATGATGATGGAAGTATCATCTTTCAAAGTCTGCAAAGCCACGCGTTCCTCCCTAGATAGATTTAGGGTTTTACTATGTCTTTTTGACCATTCTAGTTTTCCAATGTCCCTTTCTACTGCCTTTACAAATGTCTCAACGCAGTGATTAGTCATTGGGGGAAAAAACTTACTTTTTGGTCTACATTTGGTCGTGTCATACCAAGATACTGTTTGCATATCCTCTGTTTCCTGTGTGTCATCATCATCATCATTATTTTTCCCCAATGGTGGCATATTATTGTCCGACGTTTCCTGTGCAAAATGAGCCTTAAGTCTTAAAAGACGAAAAAATTTCTCCAATTCAACATCAAGACATAATTGGTCACCATTGTTAGTAGGTACATACCCCAAACCTTTGGAGAGAACACTCATCTCGGCATCCGTTAAAATCCTTGCGCTGATATTGACTACTAGCGTACTTTCGTCCTGGTGGACATTTGGAAGGCTACAGGCTCCTTTGTTCCTTTCTTTCCTTTTCCTCCCTCTCCTGGTTTTCCTCTTGTACCTCTGTCTAAAAAAGAACTAGAGGAAGTGTCCGAATTTTCTGAGCCACTAGCCCCCTCACTATCCACAGACCGTGTTTTACTATATTGTCTCTTCCTAATGAAAGGTCTCTTCCAATTATACACCCTTTCCTCCTGATAGTCAATAGTATCCCTTTTGAATTTATCCATTTTTACTTTCAGCAGGTCAGATTTATGCTTAGCTGTCATATCCCTTAATTGTGTTTCAAAATTGTTCATTTCACCCTCATTAAGTGCAGCCTGTAGTTTCTGTTTAACCACATTGATATCAACCCTTAATTTCATCAGCTTTGTTTGAACTCCTTCCACTGTTAGTGTCATCAAATCCAAACTGCACTTATTGAGGATCTTCTCCCAATTTTTACAATGTGTAGTGTCCTCTTTACATAACGTGGGCTTTATACCCAGTCGTAGTCCCCTAGGTATCCTTTTTACTTTCAAATATTCAATTAAAGTATCAGAATCCAGCTGTAAGCTGATTTCCTTTTATACAAAAATTCTAGTCTCTGCATCAAGGCGTTCTTATCTGTGTCTAAATCAAAGGAATTAGAGGAGAATTTTGAAATAATGTCATTGACCTCAGCCTGTGTATAGGCCAGTGTATCTGCTTTCCTTGCTGTTAAGGTACCAATGTCTGTAAACGACATTTTGGGTGCTCACTCCTGTAGAAAAAGCATACAGAATTTAGTAATGGGTGGAGGGCACACCAATTCAGCAAATGCTGTAGGTAAACAGTGCAAGAGGTGCAAACATCAAAAGGGTACCCCTACAATGGGTACCCCACAACGTAACAATATATAGATAGGTATGCACACTCAAAAGAAGGCAAGTATGGTATATTTAAAATAAAGTTTTACTTGTTTATGCAAATAATACACACAAAGCCACAATAGTAGGCCTGTATAATACAATACATAAGCTTACATGGTATATACCTAACGTTTAAACATAGCCACACTTACATAACAGTAAACAGTAAGTATTACAATTATACAGCAAGGAGCAGATACACCTACCACCAGTATGAGAATGGCCCCAACGTTTCGGCGTAAGCCTTTGTCAAGGGGATTCTGACGTTTGCCCTATCGTGTGGAGCTATAAATACCCTGTTCAATTACCACATGGTGTGTGACGTCACTTCCGCCTATGTCACTTCCGCGGATGAGTCAGCCGCTTAGCAACACGGCTCTCTATATTCATTGTACTTGCCTGCACTACAGGGAAAGCATGCGCTCATGTTTACTCTGTCGCTAGGTAACCAAAACATGGGGTAACTCACGATAGTTCACATAGCAACCAAATGTCATCCAGCAACACAGGATATAAACCATACTACTAATTAATCACAGATCAAAACAAAAAAGTATGGTTTATATCCTGTGTTGCTGGATGACATTTGGTTGCTATGTGAACTATCGTGAGTTACCCCATGTTTTGGTTACCTAGCGACAGAGTAAACATGAGCGCATGCTTTCCCTGTAGTGCAGGCAAGTACAATGAATATAGAGAGCCGTGTTGCTAAGCGGATGACTCATCCGCGGAAGTGACATAGGCGGAAGTGACGTCACACACCATGTGGTAATTGAACAGGGTATTTATAGCTCCACACGATAGGTCAAACGTCAGAATCCCCTTGACAAAGGCTTACGCCGAAACGTTGGGGCCATTCTCATACTGGTGGTAGGTGTATCTGCTCCTTGCTGTATAATTGTAATACTTACTGTTTACTGTTATGTAATTGTGGCTATGTTTAAACGTTAGGTATATACCATGTAAGCTTATGTATTGTATTATACAGGCCTACTATTGTGGCTTTGTGTGTATTATTTGCATAAACAAGTAAAACTTTATTTTAAATATACCATACTTGCCTTCTTTTGAGTGTGCATACCTATCTATATATTGTTACGTTGTGGGGTACCCATTGTAGGGGTACCCTTTTGATGTTTGCACCTCTTGCACTGTTTACCTACAGCATTTGCTGAATTGGTGTGCCCTCCACCCATTACTAAATTCTGTATATTAGTAGTTTGCCATTTAGAAAGGGCTAATAGGTCAATCTACTGCTTTTAATGGCAAAAAAGGACCATTTGAAAAAAAATAATCAACCATATCTTAATCAATATTGGAACTGTGAGGAAAAGTACAATATTACAATACAATATCTTGTCTTACCTTATCCTTACATTGCTAATGTATGTGCCTGTTGGTTTATGCAATTCTGCCCCCGGATGTAAAGAAATTATGGCAAGAACAATTGTATCGGAAAATATTATCCACTGACCTTCAAAACCAGGAGGAGCTACACCGCATAGGCATAGACACATGTGTAAAATATGTGAAGGATACAGTCTGGCCAACCTGATGACTGTGGACTATGTACCTAAAAACAAAATAATACTCTTTGTGGAATTTACATTCAAATAATCTGTAGATTTGATTGGATTGTAGGAGGAGTTTATATGTTTAATATTATTTAAAGGTACTTTTCCTGATGCTCAGCTACCGTCAAAAAGAATAATTGGACCAAAAAATTATGAATTTTTAAAGTCAAAACGAGAAGAATTTCAAGAATATCTACAGGTATGACATTCGTTTTATTGAGCTTGCTACAATTTCTGTAAACTATGTGCTTATTGAAATACACAGTTTTATGTCGTTGATTTTACACTTTCCTGGAATTGATGACGTTTTTTTTGAGGTCCCATACAGGCAAACTGCATATTTTTTGTTTATGGATTTTGCGTTTTCCCAGAATTGATGGTGGTCCCCGGAGACCATACCATGTAATACTAAATGAAAAAATATGACTTGAAGTTGTATTTCTGTTATTTATTATTCAATATTAACTTGTGTTTTTTTTCACTTTCAAGAATCTTTTGCAGCATCCTGAACTTAGTAACAGCCAATTGCTGGCAGATTTCTTATCCCCTAATAGTTTGGAAACTCAGTTTCATGACAAAATCCTACCAGATGTGAACTTGGGTATGTGTTAACATATTCATTTTTTTTTTATTCTTCTGAGCATTGTTTCTATTGTTAACCTTAGAGATTATGACAACTTTCTAACATTGTTATACACAGAATGGATGGCTAATGACTTTTCAAAATAAATGATTAAGAAGGTCTGGTGGATCTGCTCTAAATGTCCATGTATACGTATACCTGTATACACAGTTCTAGACCTATTAGAAGCACCATGTTCCAGACCTGGCTCTTAAACCACTACCTCCTATGTTAGATTTAAGATAAACGTGTGTTCTGTAGCATCTAGAGCTCTCCTATTGTTGGTGTCCCTAAAAAATGTTATTTGAATTATCTGTTTCGAGAAACACCATGGACTGGATCAAAAAAGCTTGACTGGAATGGTGCAGTATACATATGCAAAATATGTCTCTCTTTTAAAGGTTAAATCACTACTTTTCTGTCACTGACAATTCCATCCATATTTTAGAAAACTTTATTTTAAAAAATGTTTGCTGCTTCACAGACTTGCTTTAAAGGGAACTAAAGTCTAAAATAGAATAATGCTATAAATGCTGTATTTTGTACTTATTGCACCACAAGCCTTATAAAACAAATGATTTATGGTTTCAAAGTTGGCTGCAGGGGGTCATCATCTTGTAACTTTGTTAATAATCTTTGCAAGGCCATGCACATGATCATTGTGGTCTGGACTTCAGTTGGGAGGCTACGCTTTGGGATCGTCATAAATTATCAAAACAGCACAGGTCAAATATCTGCCAGAAGCCAATACAGCAAGACTGATTAATAATCAGAATATGTAGACTGTGCTGGGCCCTGTGTTGTCATGTAATCTAATGTCGATTTTTATAGTTTTTGTATTGTTTAATACAAACCTTCTCCTACTCTGCAGAACCAGTGGTTGCAGCAAAATAATCAAATACTTATCTAATTGTATCTGTTTAAATCTGGCTCCATGATCTTTCTCCCTGCCACTGGAGTTGGAAATATTAAAGGGGATGTAAAGGCAAAAATAAAATCCAATACGAATCTGTCGCCGACTGCTTTACAGGGAAACAAACAAAGCTGCTCCAGTTCTGGTAAGGTGGGGTGCTCCCCCTGCCGTTTGAAAGTATCATCGTTTCCCTGCAGAGCAGCTGGGAATCGTCTGAAGTTTCCTATCCACAGCAGTCAGAGCAAGTAAATTAAATGAGAATTTCATTGCATACATTCAGATTTCTTATAAAAACTGTATACATTTTGAAATTAAATATATCGGAGATAGGTTTCTTTTTCATTAAAGTAAAAATGGGATTTTATTTTTTTCCTTTACATCCCCTTTAAGTATTAGAATTTACACTGCATAAGTTGTTCCCTGTAAAGATAAAACCAGTGTTTCCAGTATTTATATCTGCTTGTTTTTGATTTGCTCATTGAATACATTTTTTTGCCTTTACATCCCCTTTAAGTATTAGAATTTACACTGCATAAGTTGTTCCCTTTAAAGATAAAACCAGTGTTTCCAGTATTTATATCTGCTTGTTTTTGATTTGCTCATTGAATAATTTTGAATAATTTGATAACTGCAGCAAAAGATCAGCTTAAACTTTTAAAGCTGTAATGTTTTGCATAATTGGATTGTAAGCTTGTGTATTGGTTTTTGTGGGTTTTATAAATACATGTTGTTGATGATAATGATAATAATAATAATAATTAACCACCTTGGATTTTTCAACAGTTGTGTGCATACAAATGTGGAAGGGCCATGTGTCAGCTAGGGGCCTATTTATCATGCTGTGTAAAAAGTGGAGAGAAACATTACCTGTTGCACAGAGCAACCAATCAGTAATTAGATTTGAACAGTTGCAAAACAAAAGCAAAGATCGGATTGGTTGCTATGAGCAACATTCTTTTGTTCACCAAAAGGTAGATCCATGTCCTTCTGGCCTGGCATTACTGTGCACTCACTGGCAGCTTCGGCCTTGTAGTGCACAAACGGGCAATTTTGGTGCAGAAACACAAAATTATCCATTCATAACCAAAATCCATCCTGTGTGTGCACTAACAGGCCAACACTGTAGCAGAAAAAAACTGATCAGCATTTTCTCCCCTGGCGTAGATGTGCCTGTAGAGAAAATCCCTCATTATAATGTACATATGCAAGCCACTGTATTGTGACAATCCGTATTTAGTTTAGGAATATCACAAGGAACTATAGTAAATGTACATTTAAACATCCTATTTCAGGAAAAATGATCAAGTCAGTTCCTGGAAAACTCATTAAAGAAGTGAGTATGAGTTTCTTTATGAGTCTTGACAACATTTTTCCATCTAAGGATTTTTTTTTTAACTCTGGTTACTGGCTTCTGATTTTACAGAAAGGGCAACATCTGGAGCTGTTTATAATGAATTTCATAAACTCATGTGAATCACCCAAACCCAAACCAAGTAGGCCTGAACTGACTATTCTAAGCCCGACTTCAGAAAACAATAAAAAGGTATGATTTTATTAATGTTTATTTTTCATGCCATTTGGATAACTGAGAAATCATTAAAAACTTTATTTATGGTTATCAGTAATTATAAATACCAATGGCATATAAATGGAACTCAAGTGATAAGGGGTGAGAAATAGTTATAAAAAGATATTAATTAATGCCCATCATGGTTGCATATTTTGCCCATGATGCAAGATCAATGACTATTGGGGTAGGTTTAACTTGGACTTCAGCGTCTACTAAAGATGCTTTAGAGTAATGGTTTATACTATACCAGTAAACCCCCGATTCTCTAAAGAATCGTTAATGAAAGAATGGTAACAACAGTGAGGCAGCAAAATGCGATGGGTGCTGATTCACTCGGCATCCCCAGGCAGCAACTGGCGACGCTAATTTGTGGGGATGTAGAGTGAATCTGTGCCTATTGCTTGTTATTACCTATCTGCTATTAGAATTCTTAAATTTTGAGTTTATTGGTAGTAAAGTGTTACTGAAAAATTTCTTTATAAACAACATTTTTTGTGAAAATGTTCTCCTGTCCTTGAATGAGTTCTCCCTGGTGAGCTGTACTTAAAATCTTGACTTTAACATCAGATGAACGCTGCACTCTTGAAAATGCAACATAAAGTTGACCATGACCAAACACAGGCTCAGATAGGTAAATGCCGACTTTATCCAATGTTTGTCCTTGTGATTTGTTGATTGTCATGGCAAATGCAGCCTTAATGGGGAATTGTCGTCGTTTAAGTTTAAAAGGTAATTCCTGGTCAGAACTGGTAAGGTCAATTCTGGGAATCAAAACAGTATCACCGCTATGGGATCCTGTAAGCACTTCTGCCTTGATAACATTTTGTCTCATGCTCTTCACAACCAACCGTGTACCGTTACATAAACCTTGCTTAGTGTTAGGGTAGGGGCACACGGCGCGATTTCGCCGCGATTCTGCGCTGGGCGAGTTGTCGCTGCGTTTTTTAAGCCGAAATAGCTTTGCTAACTTTGGCGCTGGCGTCAATGCAAATCGCGGCGAAATCGCTGCGCTAATTCACACGCGGCGATTCTTTTTCTACTGTCGCCCGGAAACGCTCAGCGAGGCAACTTCGGACGACAATAGAAAACGAATCGCCGCGTGTGAATTAGCGCAGCGATTTCGCCGCGATTTGCATTGACGCCAGCGCCAAAGTTAGCAAAGCTATTTCGGCTTAAAAACGCAGCGACAACTCGCTTAGCGCAGAATCGCGGCGAAATCGCGCCGTGTGCCCCTACCCTTAAGGTTTCTTAACAGCATGACTATTGTTCCTACTTTGAGTATAAGATTGTGTTGTGGTAATCCAGCATTGTTGATAGTGTTTAAATATTCTAATGGGAAGTTAAGTTTCTCACTTTCGTCTTCAGAATCAATACAGTCAGTACTCAGAAAGACACAGCTTTGTCCAGGAAGTAATGCAATCACTTGGTTGTTTATCATGTCAACATCAATATTTTTGGAGATAATATAGCCCGTTTTGCTAAAAATGGCCACCCACGCAGGTACGCAACCGGTTCCCCTCCTAGAGTGACGCTAGCGCCGCCATTAGACAAACTTGCAAAGGAGTAGCAAGATGGCCGACGCTTATACAGACTTTAGTGGGCGGATGACAAACTCGCAGAGGAGTAGCAAGATGGCCGACGCTTATACAGACTTTAGTGGGCGGATTTGGCAGTGGGCGGATGACAAAGTCGCAGAGGAGTAGCAAGATGGCCGACGCTTATACAGACTTTCGTGCAGGTACGCAACCGGTTCCCCTCCTAGAGTGACGCTAGCGCCGCCATTAGACAAACTTGCAAAGGAGTAGCAAGATGGCCGATGCTTATACAGACTTTAGTGGGCGGATGACAAACTCGCAGAGGAGTAGCAAGATGGCCGACGCTTATACAGACTTTAGTGGGCGGATTTGGCAGTGGGCGGATGACAAAGTCGCAGAGGAGTAGCAAGATGGCCGACGCTTATACAGACTTTCGTGCAGGTACGCAACCGGTTCCCCTAGTGTGACGGTGAGCGCATCTGCCTCCCTAGATCCTAACCTTCCAGCGGTCGCCGCCTGAGTGAGCAGGAAAGAAGAGGCGGCGGGAGGCAGAAGGAGACGGTGAGCGCATCTGCCTCCCTAGATCCTAACCTTCCAGCGCATCTGCCTCCCCGATCCTAACCTGTTCTGATCCTAACCTTCCAGCACATCTGCTAATCGAAGGCCGCATCTATGTCTTTCGGCTGAAGTTGCGCGCGCATCTCATAGATCCTAACCGAAGTTGCGTGCGCATCTGCCTCCCCTCCACTCGGGACATAGATAGGCCTTCGGTTAGTATATAGGATGTCTGTATGGTAGTTGGTAGAAGGAGAAATTATAAAGGCAACTGTAAACAAATGAAAACAAATGATCTGTATGAAAGCTGTAGTAATAGGTGTAAAGACCTTTTTATTAAAATATTGCTGCATGTCAGAGTCAGTTTGTGAATAACCTCTGTATGTACTGATACTAATAATTAATCTTTCATCTTTTAATTCAGCTTTTTAATGATCTGTACAAGAATAATGCTAATCGCTCTGAAAATACAGAAAGGAAGCATAACCAGAATTACTTTATGGAAGTGATGACCGTAGAGGGTGTTTATGACTATTTAATGTATATAGGTAAGTTGTTTTGCCGTATTCTCTCTGTGTATTTATTTATTTATTTTCGACAAAAGGGGGAGAATGGATTTATTAGTTAATAACTTCAGCTAGACCTATCAGAATTTATTCTGTTTTATCCTAATGTTTTAGCCTAAATTCACTATCTTCCCTGCAAGTCTTCATTGTGCTTCTTTTCAGTAAGTGCACTTTGTGTTCCTCATTCATGCATGGCTAAGGGTGGTGTGAAGCAGTTATAGGATGCAATTGGTTTATATATTGCCACTTCCTTGATTTTCAAAGCCTTGCATTAACTTAAACCTTGTGTGTGTGTGTGTGTTTGTTTTTTGTTGTGGGGGTTACTATTAAGATGTAAAAAAAGAAAAGAGTCTGGACAGCAGCAAGAGGAAAATTAAGATTACTTGGTTTTCTACTTTGCTAAAAAGAAAGCTATATTTATTTTAAAAATTACATTATTTTAAAATGTCAGAAAGTTACTGATTGCATTAAAGGGATACTGTCATCGGAAAAAACAATTTTTTCAAAATGAATCAGTTAATAGCGCTGCTCCAGCGGAATTCTGCACTGAAATCCATTTCTCAAAAGAGCAAACAGATTTTTTTATATTCAATTTTGAAATCTGACATGGGGCTAGACATTTTGTCAATTTCCCAGCTGCCCCTGGTCATGTGACTTGTGCCTGCACTTCAGGAGAGAAATGCTTTCTGGCAGGCTGCTGTTTTTCCTTCTCAATGTAACTGAAGGAGTCTCAGTGGGACATGGGTTTTTACTATTGAGTGCTGTTCTTAGATCTACCAGGCAGCTGTTATCTTGTGTTAAGGAGCTGCTATCTGGTTACCTTCCCATTGTTCTTTTGTTTGGCTGCTGGGGGGAAAAGGGAGGGGGGTGATATCACTCTAACTTGCAGTACAGCAGTAAAGAGTGATTGAAGTTTATCAGAGCACAAGTCACATGACTTGGGGCAGCTGGGAAATTGACAATATGTCTAGCCCCATGTCAGATTTCAAAATTGAATATAAAAAAATCTGTTTGCTCTTTTGAGAAATGGATTTCAGTGCAGAATTCTGCTGGAGCAGCACTATTAACTGATTCATTTTTTCCCATGACAGTATCCCTTTAAGTAAATATTGACCTGAAATATATTTGTACTTCAGCTGCTCACCAGTTTTTGTAGTTTCAGTTATCCGGTAGTTAGGGTCCAAATTAGCCTAGAAACCATGCATTGATATGAATAAAAGACTGGAATATGAATAGGAGTTCTGAATAGAAAGATGATAATCCCTCTTCATAAATCTGTGGCCATTCAGTTTCAAATTGGCCAATGACCTAAAGCATGTGCAAAATTATGCCACCTATCAGCTAGGGTTTCTGTTCCATTCATCCAAATGACCAACCCAGGATAGAACTTGTCACAAACACACACACACACCAAGGTTTAAATAGTTGTTGTCAAAATGTAGATCTACCAAATTTCTTCTTATGACTAATAGACCTATGTTTAGTATTTGCATCACAGACTTTTTTTTGATTGAAACTGATTCTGCAACTTTTTCATTTCAGGACGTGTTGTTTTTCACATTCCTGATTGGTTTCATCATCTTTTGATGGGTGGACGAATCCTCTTTAAACATACCCTCGAGACTTACACAAATAGCTATTTAAACTATAAATTAGAACGCCTCTTTCAAGAGCATCGCTTGGTTTCTTTGATTACTCTGCTTAGAGGTTTGTACTATGTCTCTACTTTGTGATGTATTTTGTAACATATTTGCCTTTTAACTCTCCTGCTCAGAAGAAGAGGAGCATCTCAGTGCCTGGGCTCCACAGTGTGCTTGTCAAAGTTTGTAACTATTATATTACAAATGATATATTAAAGGAACAGTTCAGTGTAAAAATTAAACTGGTTAAAGAGGCTGTGCAAAATAAAAAATATTTCCAGTACAGTTACTGTATATACTCAAGTATAAGCCAAGTTTTTCAGCACCAAAAATGTGCTGAAAAATTCTACCTCGGCTTATACTCAAGTCAGCATTTTAGGAAAGTATTATTTTTTTTTTTTTACCGTTTTGCTGCTATAATATCTGTTAGGTTGCCTGTCCGGTTATTCCCCCAGATTCAGCTCAGCACTCTTGTAAAGAAATCCTCATGGCCCGTCTGTTCTGCCTAACCCGCCCACCCACCAATGAAGAAACAGTAGGCGTGTTTAAAGATGCTTTCCAATTAAAAATAAAACATTATGGGATTACCATATTATTGTCAATGAAGATGCTGGGCAACACCAAAGACACCGGATCTTCACTAAACTTATTTTGTCTAAGTGCCAGTTCATCCCCTAGGCTTATACTTGAGTCAATATATTTTCCCAGTTTTCTTAGGTAAAATTAGGTACCTCGGCTTATACTCGGGTTGGTTTATACGGTAGTCAAAAATGTAATCTATAAAGGCTGGAGTGACCGGATGTCTAACTTCCTCCTTTACCACAATCTCTAATCTCTTATAGTGACTAAATGAGCAGATTTCCACAGATATGTCCACCAAATGTGGGCGATTTTGGGCTAACCCAATCATTTGGCCCTAGGGCCAAGAGATTGGATTAAAATGACAGAAATAGGGTCTCTCTTTGTGATCCAATGTTATAATCAAACTAGAGGAATATGGATCTGGAGGCAGCGGAAACAATTGTTTTCCGTTGCTTTGAAAGTTGACTTTGGTGAAACCCAAGAGATTTACGTGGTTTCCAGGGTGGTTGACCCAGGGGAAGTTTCAGTGCCAAGAGGAGAACCGCCTGTCCTTGATGGCGTGGAGGTTGAGAGGAAGAGACTTAGAAAGCTGAATTTGAAGGAAGATGTTGTTGAAATTCTTCTAAAATCAAGAACATGTTCAACACAATCCCAGTACTATAAGGTTTTGATAAGTTTGTTCAGTTGGCGCTTGCTGCAGGTCAAGACCCCACCCCAATTTAGACAATGCAAAAATGAGAGCTTTAGAAAAGTGCATGTAAATTCTGTGTCATGGCTTTACTGTTGCTTAGCCATTTTATCATCCAGGATATACATGTGATTGGTCATTTGAATCTACATCTTAGATAACTAGCAATTTGTGTGTCCACAAAGTCATGACAGATTTGTGTTATAGCAGTGGCTTAGGTAGTTAATAATTTCCTGTCATACAATTATAACTTACAATACCTTATTCTAGGCTAGTTCTCAAATGTATTTTTAGCCTACACTACAGATCATTTATAGCAAGTTATTTTTGCCATCTATGAGTTAATGTAACCCTTTAATGCCATGTGTATTTTTTAATGGGGAATATCACTTTCTTTCTGAAAAGTGTATAATTGTGCTGGTGCATGTGCACAGCCCAGGGAAGTTGTACACAAGTTGCAAACATAAAAATGTAAGAATAATTCATGTGCATCAATTTTTCTAATCATAATTTATTTTTAGATGCTATATTTTGTGAAACCGCTGAACCACGATCATTACATCTGAAGCAGCAAAGGGCAAAGCTTACATTTGAAGAAATGATGCGCTATATTCCAGGTAATTCTACGTTCACATTAACTTAAGTAAATTATCACAAAATCTTTGAACATTCTCTTTGAACTTACTTTTTATTTGGAGAATATATGGATAGGTTTACTCTGAATTTGTGTTTACAGTTGTTGAATTTAAATAATGTGTGCATTCAAGTAAGGGGATTTGTGGTACTTACCAAGGAGGTAGGTTGCTCCCTTCTTCCCTCCTTTACTTATTTTTATTTCCTTAGAGATCTGTATGGGCAAGTGGGTGGGGCATTACACATATTTCCTTAATGAAAGGAATGCTTTTATGCTACCTAACTGTAGTGCTCTCAAGCATTTAAAAATTAGAACCCTGAAACGAGGAGTAAAAAAAGGCTAGAAAACAAATCAAAACATTTAAATGCCAATGTACATGTATACCCAAATCCTGGAACATCCACATGAAGATCATCTCAGTAGTGTGGAAAACAAGTGACAATGAGCTCAAATCAAAAAAGTGTTCCTTTAGCCCGTTTCGGTAGTAAGATAAATTCTGTCACCTTGAAAATCACTGGAGCCTGGTTTACTCACACTCACAGATCTGGTTCACTATTAGCAACCAATGGGTACAAGGTACTTTTTCCTCCAGGTTTATGTTATGAAGAATCCCAGCCCAGCAAGAAACAGATTTCAGCGATTCAGGATATGTTTAGGAACAAAGTTTAGGCACACATGCTGCCTCTATAGGACTCTGAGAAAAAGATTTATTGGTGAATAACACAAATCCCCTTATTGGAATTCATGCATTATTTCAAGGCTATAGATGTAAACATATGGTAAGACCAGATGTCCATTTTCTATCATAATATGTTTTATCTGATTTTTGTTGTATATACAATACCCATACATTCAGTCTAGAGGAAATTATTTATAACTTGAACCCAAAATACCTATAGATTAAAAGGGGTCTTTTTATATTGAAAAGAATTTTGTGCAAGTGGCACCTGCACAGTAATGTGCGATTCTAGGGAAATTCTTTTTACATGTATTGTACTAAAAAAATACTAATCAAGGTATTTTTCTGGTCTATATCTCAACTAGATTTGATTGGTAAATGTATTGGTGATGAAGCTAAATATGAAGGCATCCGACTTCTGTTTGATGGACTGCAGCAACCTGTGCTGAACAAACAAGTAATTTTGTTTTTTTCCAAGAGTTTCTCTACATAGAATGCACAAATAGCTGCCACAATAGGAAGGAAAATAATGTCATAAAGCACTACCTTGCTCAGTCATTATCTTGATAATATTGACTTAATTAATTGTGAGTCATCTAATTCAGATAATTGCCAATGCATGCACCTCCCCTTGACTGCAATGCCAGAAAAACTTTAGACACCGTTCATACATAATTAATAAGCAATTAATAGCACTTTGATAGTCTTCAGTATTTCTGCATAAACATAATATTTGTTTATTTCTTTATTGAAAATCAATCCAAAGTTATCTGTGTGGCAAAAGCATGGAAAACTTTAGGTTACTCGGTTCAATTGAAGGGGACTGTTTCAGTCCGTGAGATGATAATCAGTTGGAGACCCTGCCTTATTATAAAACTGGAACCTGAATCTTCACTGTCCAAGTCTGATTTTAAAGGAGAAGGAAAGCTCCAAGACAGTTTATTGCCAACAGATTAACCACAATAGTGCAAGCTATAACACTATATCTATTCTGCAGAATGCTTTACCATACCTGAGTAAACAGCTCTAGACATTGTCTCTGTTTGTTTAGGTTAGAAGCTGCCATATAAGTGTGGTGTGACATCACTTCCTGCCTGAGTCTCTCCCTGCACACATACAGCTCTGAGCTCAGATTACAGCAGGGATGGGAGGAGGGAGGGGGAGAGGAGCAAACTGAGCATGCTCTAGCCCTGCCCTGGGGTTTTATGCTGAAAACAGGAAGTCTGATACAGAAGCTCATGTGTACACAATAGAAGGAAAGAAATGCAGTGTTTCCTTTGAGAGAAGACTCAGAGCAGCATTACTTTGAGGATTTACTGGTGTATTTATATAGACCTTTTTGATAAAGCTTACTTAATTTAAGCCTTTCCTTCTCCTTTAATAACAGGTTTATGGAAGTGTGTCATGGCTCAAACACAGGAGATTTCTTAGGCACTCTGAAATACAGTTATTTCTGCTCACCAGGTTGGAAAAGTTTACAAAATTATTCCAAATAGTTTGGACAGTTAGGCAGATCGTGTATAAGGGAAGGCAATTCAAAAAAATTGTTACCCTCCCTAGAAATGGTCAATGAACAAAGATCACACCAAGAGCCAGGAAATCTAGAAAAACCCCAGGAGCTAAAGGTCTCTTTTGCATTAGTAATTGTGAGTGTTCATGAGTCTTCCGTCAGGAGAACAAACATGGTGTGCATGGCAGGCTTGCAAGGAGAATGCCACTAGTACAGGTATGGGATCCTTTGTCTGGAAACCTGTTATCCAGAAAGCTCTGAATTATGAAAAGCCTGTCTCCCATAGACTCGATTTTATCCAAATAATCCGAATTTTTAAAAATAATTTCCCTTTTCTCTGTAATATTAAAACCGTACCGTGTACTAACCAAGTTATAATTAATCCATGTTAGAAGCAAAACCAGCCTATTGGGTTTATTAAATGTTTACAGGAATTTCTAGTAGACTTAAGAATTACAGAAAGATCCGATTTCCGGAAAACCCCAGGTCCCGGGCATTCTGGATAACAGGCCTCATACCTGTGCCAAATGTGATTTATTTTGTTCTATTATACTATGTTTTCCGTAGAACCCAGGCACTGGCATTTTTGTTGTCTTTAATTGTACTTTGTATCTTTCTCTATTTTTTCAGCTGTCGTACGTTCTACTAGATATTGTTATTCAGGAACTTTTCCCAGAGCTGAGTAAGGTATAATATATGCAATTGTTCTTTTCTTGGTAAAAATAGCTTTCAAAGTTTATATCCAAAATATTTAGATGGTAGATAAGTGGATACTTGTACTTTTGAAATAATGCAGAAAGAAAATGATTGGCTGAATGTGATTCCTTTTCGTTTCTTGCTTATTGATTGTACATTGGGTATAAAGTGGGTAAAAATGTAAACTGTCATTCATACATACAAAAGAAGTTAAAGCATAATATCAACCAAGATGGTCAGGCCTGTTGCATAGGTAAGAGATGTAAAAAGAAAAGAAAAAAATCCCCACTGCTTTTTCCTGAGGTGAAAAAGGAATTGAATTTAGTCCCCCTTTTAAAGTGTAAAATATTGTCATGCATTCTAATTTCCAAATCTTGCTCTCTGTGACTATATACCAGCATTTATATATTTTATATGTGAGCGACCAGTGATCTAGGCCTCAGAATATTTTTACAACTGGTGTTTCTGATTTATTGTATGGCAGTGCAGATGCATTTGTTTCATTCTGTAAATTTTTTTGTGTATATCCGCACCTCCTAGCAAAACTCCAATGCAATTAATGGGTCCAATCTTTTATGAATGTGCTGACAACCCCGTATATACAACGAAAACTATCCTAAAAGAAAGGAACTGACAAGAAGAGTTCTAAAGTCACACCATCCAAGATGTGTAAGTAAGAAGTAATGTGTGTGGAAAAAGAGAAAACACTACTGAAAAAACTCAAATCATTGTTGTGTCAAATTCATTGTGACTTGAATATATTTCATGTGATGAAAAGAAACTGCTGTCCCAAATTATTTCATCAATTGTGTAAGAAAAATGTAACATAGCTATTAAATGTTATGTTTTAGCTTAGTACATTAATTATTTTTCTACTAGTGGATTGAGAACTGCCTACCTCAGATTTGGCACTTTAATCACTAAAAGCACTTTATATTTACCATTCTCTCAATGAATTTGCACAATTGATGAATTAATTACCTAAAGAAATTTTTCTTGCACAATTGATGAAATAATTTGTTTCTTTTTCATCACATGAAATTTATTCAAGTCACAATAAATTTGACCCAGTATAGGTATATTACAAGAATTTGGCACTCCATGACAGATTAACTTTAGCAGTTAATCTGTTGTGGAGTGCCAAATTCTTGTAATATACCTACAGTATACTGAATTCTGATTTGCACCCAAGGCGGAGGTGCACACAAGAATAAAGCACAATAGTATCTACTAGAAATTCCACGATCAACATTCTATCTTATAATGTGACACAATAATGAATTGAGTTTTTTCAGTAGTGTTTTCTCTTTTTCCACACACATTACTTCTTTTTTTTTTTAAGGTTTATTGCATTTTCTTAACAATAACAAGAAGACATTGACAAGAATGAAAATATGGTGTACATCTGGTTTGCTTCTCATACGGCAATATTTATCACAGTAACCAATTTTTTACATATATAGTTAAGCTGGCCATAGACGCAAAGATCCGATCGTACGAATCATCGAACGATCTGACTTCCCCATCTCCCAACCTGCCACTAACCATTCCAATCGAATAAAGTAGAAAAGAACAGATCAGTCGATGTTCTGCCCTTGACGGCAATCGTACGAAAGTTTTGTCCGACCAAAGCTAGTGACAGCTTGTACTGTACTAGTGACAGCTTGTACAATCGGAAATACATGCAGAGATATTATCGGCAGCCGACTTTCAACCTGTCCGATCGGCCAAACGAAAAATGTCGGGACTCTCCACACACGGTCGAAAATCGCACGAATCCTCCATTCGCAGGATCAGATCTTTGCATCTATGGTCAGCTTTACACAGAGTTTCTAATCTCTCTTGTGGAATGCCAGGGATTGTTTATGATTTACTGATGATTTTCGTTATTTGTTGGGTGGATATCTAGCCAAGAACCATAGCTTTTCAAATTCGGCTGGGCAGCCTCTACTTTCGTAGCTGAGTCTGATAGCAGAAAGGATTTTGTTGATGAGGTTAACCCACTGGTCCACAGTAGGTGCATTGCTGCCCATCCAGTTTATTGTAATTCATTTTTGTTGCATAAAATAGTAGTACTCTGGCCAAGACCTAGTTTTATTTAGTGGGAAGTAGTTCTCTACCAGGCCTAATAAACAAGTTTCAAGAATATGTAAATCTGGAAAATCTGCAGGTATTGAATAATATTCCTCCAAAATCTTTGTATTGGGTGCAGTCCCATGCCAGATGGAGGAATGAGGCATTCAGGTCTTGGCATCTGGGACATTCAGCCATTGGATGACCCCCATTTTTTGTAGTTTTATAGGTGTGATATAGATCTGGTGGAGAAACTTGAATTGGATCATTTTGTCCCTAGTGGATATTAGGTCTTTGTATAGGGAATCCGTTGCCTCCTCCCATTGTTCTTCATTTCTAGCCAACACTATCTGTAGCCATTACGTTTTTTGCTCTATCAAATGGCAAGGGTTGAGCCAATCAGGGCCTGGTAGAGGCGAGATGTAAGCTTTCTGGTTTGAGGGTCGCTCGGATGAGTTCAGCCGGAGGGGTACACACATTACTTCTTACTTATAAATCTTGGATGGTGCAACTTTAGAACTCTTCTTGGCAGTTCCTTCCTTTTAGGATCTTTGTCGTTGTTTCATTATGTCCTGCCTTCCCCATTTATAAGTGCATCTAACTTAAAAATTATGTGTAGACTATTACTATGAGTGTTTCCTTTTCTTTATAGTTACAGAAGGAAGCGTCTTCAACGCCCTCCTGGATTTAAAAAATTTGCGCTGAATGCAAAGTCCCACACTTACAATGTAATTATGTAGATATACCTTGCTTTTACTTATTTGCAACTCTGTGTCATAAAATGACCATATCTTTGTAAAGTTATCTGTAAATGTTTGCACAGTAAAACGTAAAAACTTTTGATCTGTGAATACAGAGAATAAAAAAAATTTGTGACCAACATTTGTGATCATTTTAATGGAATTTGAGCTTTTTCCATATAGTAGTAGTTGTTACTAAGGATCCCTACAGAGAGCAATTGGCACCTAACACTGGTTAAAATACACATAATACATATTTACACTAATTGTATATGTACTCTTGTCTGGCACGGCCTCTTCTTCTAAGCCCAAGTGCAGTGCTGGGTACTTAATGTAGACATTCTGTCCTGTTTTACCAAAGAAGAAAAAGGTGTCTCTGAACTGACCATTTTAATGTCTTGCGGCATCTTTTAGTCTGACTTCTTCAGACTGATTTGTTCTGACAAATAAAATCCCACATGATGATACAAGTTAAAGGTTTTACACCCAGAATCAGGAAAACACCAGTATTTGGGGGAGTATCCCCTCATCGGGATATTTAATTGCATCTGAAAAACTATTTACGGGTACGAAATGAGTAAAACTCCATCGCTAAAAAGAGCTTCCAGAGTGCACATAAGTTTTTGGACTCTTGTTCATCCTCTTACCTCTCAAATCTCTGTTATAGTGTCTCCTACAACAGAGTATCATCATGTCCCATTACTCTCTGGTGGTGTTCCACAAGGCACTGACCCTTACTTCTCCCATCTAACACCTATAACATCAGAGAGGTCTCTATCACAGTTAACTCCATTATCTCAGTCTTTAATGTCATGGTATGCCCTGTCAAATGGCAATTCTTGTGTTAAAGGTGTTTTTATCACTCCTTTTCGTTGCAGAAATTATTTTTGTCCTATTGACTTCAATAGGTTACACCAGGTGTAGAGTGGTGTGAATTTATGGCATCCTTTCAGGCAGGGGCGCTCCGCCAATGAAACCGGAAATTCAGCTTTACTAGAGCGAGAGAGTGCAATTGCGCTCTCCGCACTAGTGTTCCTGCCTCCCCTCTCGATAGGTAAGCCGGCGGAGGGGGGCGGCATTTGAGGTGCCGGCTTCTTCATCAAAATTGATGCTGCTTTCAGGTGTTTTTTTCTTGCACTAAAATACTCACTGACATAAATACAACATTTGTCTCTTGCATTATTTCAGCATTTGCAATGCACAGCATGTGTAACAATAGCAATGGTAACTTAATCAATAAATATATTTAACACCAACTTTTATACTGTGTGTTTTATGTGTCATTTTTATATGCCCACTGTTTTTACCAAATGTTAGATTTCCTAACGTAATTCCCAACAAATACGCCAATATGTGAACTTTACATCCCAGTTTGACTCCAGAATCAAGTGAAATTACATTTTTTCTTAAATAATGCACCTAGGCCAATTGGCATACATCCATTATTCCTTACCGAGCTTAGCTTATTTCTAGCCAGGAGTTTATTTTTACTCTTTTTATCTGAGATGTTGCCAATAATTTGGAAAAAAACTGATGTTAAAAAAAGCCAAAATGTTCTCAGCCTTTAAGCTAAAAACAGCAAATCTCAAATGTTGGCATCTATTCTAGATAAGATAGTGGAAATAATGTTATGGATTTCCAAGTAATAGAATATGATTTAGAACAGAGACCGAAAGCCTGTGAAAGTGGACAGTAGTGTACTGTACAATATGACAAAGATTTTGCAGAAGCTTTATACACAGTGTTACATGTATGATTATTATATATGCTTCCTCCATTCTCTGCCTTGGTGGTTCTATATAGACCACGTTTTAGGGGGTTTCTTACTCAAGCACAGATGCATCAATCTGTAATATTGCAGCCTTAAAATGCACCCTAGAGCCAAAAAATGATGCAGGGAAAGTGCATTGAATGTATCCTTTGTGCTGTAGGCCTAAGGTTGTCCCCAAAAGATAATAAGGCCAGATTTGGAAAAATGTGTTATTGGTGGAGCAGAATTTACACCAGTCTATAATGTAATATAGTACCAGCTAGTGCTGTTTTGGATTAACTGGATAACTGAGATAGGGGTACAGGTATGGCTTTCTGAAACCCACTATGCAGAAAGCTCTGAATTTCCCAGAATCACTAGATTTGTTTATGTCCAGTGATTTGGATAGACCATTGTACATGTACTTGAAGTCGGGGGGCTCCCATCATAGGCAGAGGTGGTTCCTTTTTTGTCCATACCCCATCAAGCAGAAAGTGGAAACATGAGCTTTTATGACTGTTAGGCATTATACTCCATGGTCACTAATTACTTTTGTTGTCATTTAAATAATATCCAACCTGCAAATACATTTTCAAGTTGTTCCTAGTTTTGTTTGGTTCTAGTTGAATATGAAATGATTAGGGCATGTTTATACTCTTGTCAAATCAAATTGGGGGATCAACCCTTTTAAAATCACTGTATGTGACTAATACAATTTCTATTTCCACCTATTGTGGAGTTGTGGCCGTGGATAATCACCCACTTTGGGCTAATAGGCTTTGCAGTATTATTGTATATTATTGAGCTCATCTCCTCATTTCTCTGTTTAATTTAAATATGGCTTAAATAAACTGCCCTAAAGGAGTGTTTAACCATTATGTCAAATTTTATAGAATTCTAAGCAACTTTTCAAAAGGCCTTTATATTTTTTTTATAGTTTTTGATGTATCTGCCTTGTTCAAATTAACTGCCTTGTGAAACCCAGTTGCAAATCATACCAAAGTTTAACCCAAAAGTCAAAACCCCTTTAAGAGATTAAAGCCCCATAGAATTTACATTCTAAGTGGTGTGATTACATTTACGAAGCTCTTGTAATATAAGTTCGTGACACCATGAGGGTCTTATTAGGGGAAAGTTATTTGTCACGTATGGCTTTATCCACAAGACAATACAACAGACAAAACACACAATAATACACAAAAATAATGCCATTTATTCCACACTGTTTACATGAAAACATGTAGGGAACACTGTGCAAATATAATATGCTGCAACATACTTAAAGTAAAGTGATAAAAACACAATGCTCTGTTCAAATGGAGTGTAAAATAGGATTAAAAAAGTCCAGCCTAACATATTGGTAAACTTTATGGGTTTGACTGGTAATGGAAGGTTAATAGCCAGAATACACAGTCTGTATATACCTTAACGTCTCACAGTGCCTCATGTGATAATCATTTAGGGGCATATTTATCAAGGGTCGAATTTCGAATTGAAAAAACTTCAAAATTCGAATTCAAAAAGACCAACCGAAATGAAGTCGAAGTTTTTTTTTTTGGTCAAATACATCAGTTTTCGATCGAATAGGTCTGTATTGAGGCAAATTCGAATCAAAGGAATATCACATTCAATCGAATTCGATTCAAAGTTTCCCCCCAAAAAAACTTTTTCAAAGTCCACCAATTGACTTCAAATAGGTTCTAGGAGGTCCCCCATAGGCTAAAACAGCAATTCGACAGGTTTTAGATGGCGAATGGTCAAAGACGAATTTTACAGTACATGATAAATTTCGAATTTTCGAATTCAAATCGAATTTGGACTATTCCCTAGTTGAAGTAAATAGCTCGAAATTTGAAATTTTTTTCATTTGAAAATTCACCTCGACCTTTGATAAATCTGCCCCTGAATGTTATACAGGTAACTCTGTGTAGAAAATAAGCGAATACCTCCTACCATATTCCTGCTTTGAATGGATTCATTTCATTATGTTTTCTAAAAAGTACAGAGTCTAGACTGTAGCACAAAATTCTCAATCAAACGGAGAGCTGAATTGGTTTTACTTTTTTTAAATCTGCAATACTTTACACAACGTTATAGTTTGTTTTTAGCCACAAAATATACTATAAGATGGCAGAATTGATACAAATAGTAGAATTATTTAGTAAAGCCCTAATAGGACTGTATGGGATCAAAAAAAAAAAAAGCAAATTAAAGCAAATATTGCACAGGGGAAGGAGTTGTTATATTAGACACGTTATGAGATATGTAAGGGCAGGATACCCCGCTGTATTACTATAAGTGCATAACCAGTACAGGTAAAATCATTTTCGCCAGCGTGACGTCATTTTGGTACTTCACTGATTTACTGACAGTCGCTGGTGTAACTTCGCCAGCGAAGGAGATAGACTCTAGTGGTACTTCGCTCCCTAACGCCAGGCGAATTTGCGATCTGGTGAATGGACGTAACTACGCATATTCACTAAGATGCGGATTTTAATGAACGTTACATCTTGTGCCAGACTTGCCTTCACCACCTCAGACCAGGCGAAGTGCAATAGAGTAGATAGGACTTCCTCAAAAAATAGTTGAAAGTCCTAGAAAACACTGGCGTCTTTTTTTTTTTGTTCAGGCTGCAAAAGATCGTAATTTTTTTTGGGGGTATCCGGCTTCCCCCCTACATTTCCATATGGCACATAAACTATACAGTGGGCTCATGTGTAGGGCAATATAACAACTCTATTTTATTAAGGTTTCCCGGGCTTTTGTAATGTATTTGCTGCACGTCCATTCAACTTTAACTTTACGCCGTATGCAAATTAGGCAATGGTAGCGCAACTTCGCTTGGTGCAGTAACTCTTGCACAACCTCACCAGCGTTGACGCAACTTCGGATTTTAGTGAACTAGCATTGTCCTGGCGAATCTACGCCTGGCAAAGTGTTGAGATGTGAGCGAAGCCGTCGCTGGCAAATTTTCGGAGGTTAATAAATTGGCCCCATGGTGTTAAATTATAACCTTGTATTAAGCAATAATCTATATTTCAAGTCTATTTTTTGTAGGTACAGGTGTGGGACCTGTCATTCAGAATGTTCAGGACCTGGGGTTTTCCAGACAATGGATCTTTCTGTAATTTGGATCTTCATACCTTAAGTCTACTAGACAATCATTTAAACATTAACTTATTAACCCAATAGGCTGGTTTTGCCTCCAATAAGGATTCATTATATCTTAGTACAAGGTACTGTTTTATTATTACAGAGAAAAAGGAAATCATTTTGAAAATTTTGAATTATTTGGACAACATAGAGTCTATCGGAGACGGCCTTTCTGTAATTTAGAACTTTCTACATAATGGGTTTCCGGATAATGGATCTCTGACCTGTATAATTAGAGCAGTATACTGCATGCCAGTGATTTTCCACTTTTCCAGTTTGTGCCCTTTGGAGGCCCAACAATTGAGCAGCCCCCAGGCTCATAATTAGGGCTACAGATATAAGAGAACACTACTATATTACCTTATTAAATATAGTTACAAAAGTATCTAGGGCAGAAAACACGTCTTCACCCAACATCAGTTAAGCCAGTTGATTGGTTTGAGAACCCCTACTTTATAGTATATAGGCCAATACACCAGATAAGGGGAAAACAAATCATTACAATTATTTAAAATATATTATTTAATATTAAAGGAGACCTGTCACCCAGATATAAAAATCTGTATTATAAAAATGGAATAAAAGTATTTTACATGAAACTCAAATTAAATTAATGTTATAAAGTGTGTAAAAATGTCAGCTGTCCATCATATATTATCTGTCCCGCCTCTATGCCTTAGGCACAGCAATCACTTTCCATTCTGCACTTTCTAGATGTCACTGTACTCCTCAAATTCTTTCTATTCACTGTGTATAATTGTGTATCCTGTGCATCGGCATCAGGTCCCCCATTCTGGCACATAAACGAGTTTTTGAGGTGAGACAAAGCTTTCCCTAATAACAGTGTCCATAAAATGGTGCCTGCATGATTGCTGATATTGTGAATTCTAGGACTGAAGGAAACAAGATAGAAATCATTTATATAGTGCAAGTAAAGTTTATTTTGCTTGACAAAAACATTACAAAAGAATTTAGAATTATTTCTTAGGGTGTCCCCTGTTATTGTCGAGAGCCAGCACAATGAAAAAATCATGCAAAATAGCAAATACTTTTTTTTTTTTAATCGAAACATTTGTCAAGCCTTTTTCCTTTACATTTTCGAAAAATAATCTTTGGTAAAGCTGAGGTATATGCAGTTGGGGCAGAACATCTTTACATTCATTTACAAAAGAAAAGTACATAGGCCTAGGCTTGCTGAGCAAACTGTATTTTTCCCATTTACTATTTTAAAGCGATACTGACACATTCCTATAAAATTCATAGGAACGTGTCAGTATGAAGTAAATGCTGCACACGGAATAGTTCCCCAACAAAGCCCCCTGCAAAGCTGCCCCCAGCCCCGTGAACCTGTGTGCAGCAGACTGGCTGACACCACTAACTGATCTTCTGCTTTCCTTCAGTGACGCTGGACTGGGGGCGGAGCGATCCTTCCATAGGCTGAACTCCTGTTTTGGACAGCCTATGGAAGGATCTCACCACCCCCAACCCAGCGTCACTGAAACGGTTGAGAAGATCCTTTAGCGGTGTCGGAGGGTGGGTTTGCGGGGGCTAGGGTTGCCACCTTTTAAAATAAACTTTACCGGCAGGTGGAGGGGCGGTCTTAAAGCGGCGGGGCCGTGACGATAAAGGGGGCGGGGCCGGGCGCGCCATTGGCTGGCCGGATTGTGCCGTCAAAGGGGGCGGAGCCAAACACGCAAATTTGGCAAGAAGCCCATGAAAAAAAGGTACGTTTGGAGCAGGCTGGGGGCAGGCCACGGGCTTTTTTTAAGTGTATTACAAATTTACCGGCAGCTACATTGCCGGTAAATTTGTAATACCGGCCCCGGCCTGGGCTGGTGTTTTACCGGCCGGGTGGCAACACTAGCGGGGGCAGGGGGCTTTGAGGGGAACTTTTTCGGGTGCAGCATTTACTTGATACAGACAGATTCCTATGATTTTTATAGGAACGTGTTAGTATCGATTTAATATCGGTATTGGCACTGATTATTATTACAATAATAAAACGTGTTCACTGGATTGCAGGGTACTCTATGGCTGTCGTTTTTGAAGGACTTAGGAAATGGATCATCCGCTTTAGTCTGTCTACTCCCGTTGGCAGCATTGGCTGGCCCTGTCTGGCCTCCTTCAAGCCAATAATATAATGGCAACAGTGAAACAATTATCGGCCCGTCAGTGGGAATTGACTGACCTGCCAAGATTCCAGGACATTTCTGGTGGGTCCTTGCAAACCTAGTCCAAAGCTGTTTGCCATAGAAATCTGATTTGAAATTATTTGGCAAAGCAGGCTGCAGTTGGCAAGAGCTAAAACATGAACAGACTTTCTGGGACACCAAGCTATACTCTATTATTCAATCTATTTAGTCTCTTTGTTCTCATAGAAATAGGGAATGACTATGAAATATGCCAAATGTTTTGAAGCAGGAGGGCCCACTGACACCTGGGCCCCCCGGGAGTTTTCCTGGTATCCCTGTGGGCCAGTCCGACACTGTTCTGCTCTTCTGGTGTAAGGCAAATGGCATATGTAGGGGCGAATTTGTGATCATTCAAAGATCATGGTCTGTCAAAATGAAGGCTACAGAAGAACTTTTTATGTTTACAAAAATCAGTTAGGGGAAAGAAAAAAAAGGCAATCTTCTGTATAAATTTGTAAGTTTAGGAACACTGCCCAGCTACATCCTCGAGCGGGCCATAGAGCAGCCCCTAAGTATTTCTTTGTGCCTGCAGAGACACAACATGGCTGAAAAAATGTTAGGTTGATGAAACATACTAATATACCATTTGTATTGCAAAAACTATAGGAAAAAAGAACCATGCCTTCTTAAAATTAGGGTTGCAAAGAAAGAATTAGGCAATAGCTTAAAAGAGAACTAAATAAGCATACCTCTTGGAGACAAAAAAGATGGAGCGCGTAGTGTGGCAAAACAATATTTGACCACGCCCTAATTACCATGTTCATTTTACAAAATTTGGCAGGTTATGAAAGTTTGAACATATTTCTGTGTTTTTTTTTTCAGTTATTACAGTTTTGATAATGAAGGTGAATTGCCCTTTAAGCTGTGAGTCTAACTTTTCCCAAGGGACCTGTTATCTTATATTGTTACAATTACTTATTTGCTTAACTTGAAAAATATCTTATCTGCTGCTGTGGCTGTTCTGGGCTGTTTTGCCAAAAGCCGATTAAGTTAGAAACTTTGTTTCTTTTTCTGGCTGTTCAGTGCAGAGAAAAACGGGACTTTCCAGTACAAACGAAGGACTGCGGGTTGAGCTGTCAAAAGAGGGACTGTCCCTCTAAAAACGGGACAGCTGGGAGATATGTAATAACTAGTAGGGGAAAAAAAATACACATTAGGTTTTAAGCTTCTGTACCAGCCCAAGGCAACCACATCCCTTTAGCAGTACATATCTGTATCCCCAAAGATGCCCCAGTAGTTTCCCATCTTCTTTTCTGCTGATTCACTGCACATGCTCTGTGCTGCTGTCACTTACTGAGCTTCAATAAATATATAATATAAAAGTCACAATACGTGGCTGAGGCTGATTAGTAAATAATTATTGGTACCGTACATGGCAGCTCAGAAACCAGCAAACTTAGCATCAGAATTTAATAATCAAGCCTGTAGCATCAGCCTATATGTCAGACCAACCTCATTTTCTGCTTGATGATCTGCATGACCCCTAAACTTAACTTCTCCACTGCTGCTCACTGAGCGGGTGCAGTGTCACTGACAATGCTGTGACAACTCGGATCACTGGATCATTACTACTATAGAGATGCTCAACCTTTCGAGTGGTTTCGTACGTTTAGTATATACAATGTGGCATTTAAAGACATATTAATTTTTATGTTTAGTTCTCCTTTAATGTATTTGTAGGGTCATTCTGAATCTGTATTAAAAACATAAGGGCTCATCTACAATCGCAACCACAGTTGCAGCCATGGGAGAGGTTGTGCAGTTGTTGCACAAATCGGCACCATTCATTTAAGGTACTTGCATCCAATCCCCTGCACCTTTGCATAATTGCGCTATTGATGCTGGGAAAACTCAACCCGAAAGAATAAGGAGCAGAAATAATTTTGACGAGGACTAAAATTAATATTCAAAGTTTTTTCAAAAGCCGCATTGGAGCATGCACACAACTTCATCAGCCACATTGCCACCTTGCAGCCACTGCACTTGCAATTGTAAATGAGCCCCATAGTCTTCCACTTGATATGTTCTGCATATTACCTTTATTCATTTTATTGTGCAAATAAAGGCCTTTCCTGGTTACGCAATCACACTCACAGATAAACCCTATTCTATGTCATCTGATCTCCCAAGAAAACACAATTCTTATTTTTCTCCTACTGTTGATATTGATGTTTCTTCCAAATTGCAGTAAGTTGATGGAGCAATGTTATAAATACAACTGTGTACACAGGATCCCGTTTGTCTTAACTGCTTGATGTCTTTAAACCCATATTCCCAATAAAGTGATCAAAAAGGTTCTGACGTTGACAGTTGCTATTCAGTTCTAGTAACCCATAGCAACGAAACAGGTGTGATTTGTTGCTTAGGGGGTTACAAGATCAGGAAAGAAACCTTTATATTATATAACTTCCTTTAGTCCTTTGGAGCCAATACAATAGGATATCCCCATGCAGCATTTGTATTGTGGCTTTATTGCTCCGTCCTCTTAATTCCACTGCTTGCTTGCTAATCTTACAGGCAGCAGTCCTTCCGGGCAATGGAGATGTAAGAACAACTTTTAGAATAGAGTTTGCAGTAAGGCAAAGAGAGTTAGAAGGGAAACCACTGGAAGACTGCCAAGGCATGTATGTGTAGATCCACTGTGAGAATCTCCGTTTGCAAATGTTATTCTTCCTTCAACTGCAGGATAAACCCTTCCCCTTTGGGTAATATAATTGGATACGACTGTTAGATCAGTATCACCTAAGGGAAAAATAAAAAAAAAGCTTTCAGACTCTTTCAGTTTTTTTTGCCCATGGGAATTGGTTTGATGGCAATGAGTGAAGGCAGCCATTGTTGTGATCACTTAGCTGCCAAAAGTTCACTGACTTATCTTCAGTCACAAGGAACTGAGCGTAAAACCTGGACAATGTATCCCATAAATAATGTCATTTAATGTATAGCCCTCCTAATACAGGACATGCAGCCCCTGGTGTTGCAGAAAGCTGTTTTTAAAAGTAGGAATCCATGAGAATTTAAAGGGGTTGTTCACCTTTTAATGAACTTTAAAAGTATTTTAGTATTTTATAGAAAGTTTAATAATAAGCAACTCTTAAATTGACCTTAATTTTTTTATTTTTTATAGTTTATGAATTATTTGCCTTCATCTTCTGATTCTTTGCAGCTTTCAACTAGGGGGTCACTGACCCCATCTAAAAAAGAAATGCTCTGTAAGGCTAGAAAGGTATTTGTTATTGCTACTTTTTATTACTCATCTTTCTACTCAGGCCTCTTCTATTCATATTCCAGTCTTTCATTCAAATCAGTGCATGGTTGCTGGGGTAATTCACGTCCTAGCAAACAGATTGCTGAAATTGCAAACTGGAGAGCTGCTGCATAAAAAGTGAAATAACTCAAAAACCACAAATAATAACAAATTAAAACCAATTGCAAATTGCCTCATTATATCGGTCTCTACATCATACTAAAAGTTTATTTAAAGGTGAACAGCCCCTTTAAGTATGATGTAGAGAGTGATATTTTGAGACAATTTCACAACTGGTTTTCATTTTTCATTGTTGTTGGTTTTTTAGTTATTTAGCTTTTTATTCAGCAGCTCTCCAGTTTGCAGTTTCAGCAATCAGGTTGCTAGGGTCCAAATTACCCTCGCACCCATGCATTGATTTGAATATGAGAATACGACTAGCAGAGGGCCTGAATTAAAAGAGGAGTAATAAAAAAGCAGCAATAACAATGTTGTTTTAGAAGGAGTCAGTGACCCCCATTTGAAAGCTGGAAAGAGACAGAAAATGAAGGAAAAATATTATTAAAAACTAAGAAAAAAAGAAAAAAAATGAAGGCCAGTTGAAAAGTTGTTTAGAATTAGCTATTCTATAACATATTATAATTTAACTTAAAGGTAAACCACTCCTTTAACAGGAGTCACAGGGTGACTTGTCACATTTTACCTTTACAAGTAAACACCACACACCCCAGGCCTGTTTCCTAATGGTTCAGATCAGTGCTGCTTTATGTGCAGGGGATGGGGTGTATGTTCATCAGAAACACTGATGTCAGATGCCATTATGTATATCAAAAGCGGATGCAGTAAAAACTGAATTCCCTGCTGCAGCATGCCTTTTGACTGTTTACTCAAATGCATAGTGCTGGCAATAATGACGGTTCACTATTCACATTGCTAAAGGTACAAACTATTCCCTTTAGTGTTTTCCGTAGGCAAAGCCAACACATTGCACACCTGGAATATTCTGCTCTTACAAGCAGTAGTTAAAATGCCAAGCCCAGTAGTTAAAAATGCCCAACTCTGGCAATGAGGCCTGTATTCAGATAGCAAGGGAAGTGTTCTTGCTGAAATGCATATGTAGTCAAAATCCATGCATTTGCACATGTATTCTCAATATGATGTTCTACAGAGATACTGTCAACACATCGTTTTACATGCCACCGTATTTTATAGACACATTTTAATAGCTCTGTGTTATTATGACGTTCTACATCTCTTCCTGTGAAACCTATACACAAAGGAATAAATTAAAATATAGATAGAGCCCTGCGTACAAAGGTATTACAATATAAATAGGACTTAGCAGTTTACAGTACCGTTGACAAAGAAAAACTGGTTAATTTACTAGTAATGTGTTGTGTAAAGTAGAGTGCAAATCACTGGCACAATTCAGCTCTACCCGATATTGTAACATTTCCTCAAAGAATGCCAGCACACTTGTACTACCTCATATCAGGCTTTAAATTGTGCTCCTGATACCGGAGTGACAAAGGTTATTGTTGGTTGTAATACTGCTCACAATATACTTGCACGTGCAGCACAAGTGGTGGGGAATGGAGGTCATGGACATACACACCCTTCAAGGACATACAGTTTCCATGGTGCCGAGGGGGTCCTTGTACTTACTGTACAGTCAAAGGCTCCCTGTCCCTCACCATTTTTGGAAACCCAACTGGAAAATTGGTGCACAGTAGGTACAAAGCATTGTACATTTTTTGGGGCACTTGATTTTTTTTATTTTTGTTTTGATGATTTCACTTTTTTCACATCTCCTATTTAGGATTAAAAATGAAACTGACCCAGAGCCACCAGCAGTGGTCTGAATGCCAGGCTGGATTATGAATGGTTGCCTATAAGACTAATTACATTGTCAACTTGTACCAGATTGTCTATGTATAATGTATTCAACCATATTTTATGGTTATGTATATCATGTGACATATACTCTTGTTACCTGCTGTCATTCTTTTATCTCAATAAGAAAAAGATGATCCTTCTCAGGAAATATGGGGGATGTGGGACCTGGTAATTAAGTAGATGTACTCGTGTAATGGGCACATTGATTCCTTTTGGTATTAACAGCAGAACCCTTTGTGGGATATCAAAAATAAACTTACATGTTGGGTGAAGAAAAATCTAAGGGTTTTGCATAGCTGCGTAGAAGTGTATATATAGGGAGTCTTCATTAAAAAATGTCTGGGAACTACAGTGACTAGGTCACATACTATGCTGCACATTATCACCAAATGGAAACTCTATTGGAAAACAGACGCCTATGCTGAAGACACGGGAGATCCAGTGGATTCATTAAATATCAGATAATTTGCTTGCACTTCACTGGAAAATGTTACCCGTCCTTCAACTGCAGGGTAGACCCTTGACATTCTGGAAATGTAATTGCTTACAACACTTAAATCAGAATCACCTGAAAAAAACATAACAAAAATTCAAGAGTTTTAAATAAAACACAGACTGGCTCGTTTTATTTATGATACGTACTAAAGTTTTAATATGGGGGAATAACCTGCGTTTGCCTGTGGGTTTAAGTGTAATGCCAAGTGTCAGCTGGTGCAAAGGTCTCTGTAGTTAGACTCTGGAGTTGTGTAAATGTGTCATCTGTAGTGATAAATGGCATTTTACCATCGGGCAGTCTGCCATGGAACACTATTTGCCTGTATGCATAATGCTGACTGTACAGTTTGGTGGAATAATGAGGTTGTTTTCCATTGTTTGGCTAGGACCTTTGTTTCCATAAAACGCAAACCTTAAGGCTACAGTGTACAATTCCGTACTTCCTACTTTAACAGCTTGGGAGAGGCTCTCCTGTTTCAGAACAATAATGACCCTAAAGTGCAAAGAATGGTTAGACTGCTGTGGAAAAAATTTACAGACCTACACAGAACCCTGGCCTCAACTTGAATACCTATGGGGATGAATTGGTATGGCAACTGTGAGCCAAGCCAGACCTTACAGCATAAGTGCTCATTCTCACTAATGCTCTTAAGAGACTGAATGGAAGCAAATCCCAACAACAATGTCCCAGATTCTAATGAAACGCTTCCCAGAAGAGTAAAGGCTGTCATAACTGCAAAAGAAAAAGCTCCATGTTGATTTGGGAATGAGATGTTTGGACAGGTTACTTTTGGCCATATTGTGTAGTGTAGGTTTTAGTGTGTTTTGCACAAAGAACTAGACTGCTCTATGTAGAGATGGGTAGGCAACCTAGTATTTTTACCCAGGGTCTCATACCCATTCTATATGTCTTATGCCATACCTTGTTAACTAACACAGGTTTTAATTATACTATCAGCCTCATTTAACAAACATGCGGCAAAGCACATGCTGCATGCTGTGCCTCACACTGTATCCAGCACTACACGTGCACCTACATAAGGTTTGGGAGGTGGGCAGAACATGGGCATCCCTTGAAATGCCCATAACTGGCAGATTATTCAAAGGAAACATGTACTTTACATCTACTTATGGTTTCATTTAGGGCCACAAGGTAAAAGAACAGCATTAATTTGCTAAGGGTACTACCACAAGTGCATCTTAAATGGGCCAAGAGGGAATTTTTTGACTCTTAAGATTCTAGCACATGAACCAGTGCTTCTGGTAAATGAGCCTTGTACACACAAGGTAAAAATCATATGATATACTAAATAGACAAATATGCCTACTAATAAGTCATTAAGAACATGAACTATTGATGCACAACAAGGAATATAAAAAGTAGAAGGGCAAATGTTTGCTAGCTATCATTAATAAATGTTTCATACAACCAATATGTCAAATACTAAGGATCAAGATGGAGAATAGCTGTGTTGTACAAGTAGACAACTTTTAAAGTGAAAGCATACTGTAGTAGCCAGGAAAGGTTCTGTTGTATGTAGTTAGCGACTGAACTTGGTGAGTCCCTGCTCTGCAATACAAGCTTCTGAGTAAAAGTACCACCATATCCATAAGCCCATAAATAGGCTTTAGAATCCAGGCAAAAATAAAACCATTTTAAAGGTATTACCATACTGGAACCAAAAGTCAACAGTAACCTTCAGAAGTAGTACCCATTTCATGTAGTTTAGGGTCTGCAATTCATCCCATAAACCATAAAATATACCGATCAAAAAGGGGCTCTGTTTCAAAAAGGAACCCAAATCTGTTACTATTTCCTGCTCCTTCCAACAATCCATCAAATGAAATCCCTGGATGAGTAAATAAATGGCCTTTTAAAGTGAAGAGAAGAAATAGAATATTATAGAAAAAAACATAATAAGGCTCATTTATGAATGCCAGTGCAATGTGCGGTAAAATGGACGCAGATTTCTTGACCACAATGCAGCGTTCTCACCAGAATTCCAGTGATATTGGAGACCTCCCCAACAGAGTTCGGCTACTTAAACTCAATTTACTAATGCGGACGCAAATTAATGTCTGCATTGGTAGACAGTGGGGCTCATTTATAAACACTGGGCAAATTTGCACCTGGGCAGTAACCCTTAGCAACCAATCAGTGATTAGCTTTTTTTCAGCCAGCTGCAGGTTGAGCACTGAAAACAATCATTTGATTGGTTGCTGTGGGTTACTGCCCAGGTGCAAATTTGCCCACTGTTTATAAATGAGCCCCGGTGTCAAAGTTGTACCACAAGTTTTCTTACTAAATTTGTGTGTGAATAACATTACTTCAAGCACCGGCATCATATGATTCATTAGGTGATGAAAGTGGGTCTTTTATGTTCATAAATGAGCCTTATAGAGTATATAACACTTACCACTATCATGCTTCAAGCTTTCATCTTTAAGCATACTAAAGCCGTCACCCCCTGCAGCAGTATAAGAGGGAAGCACAACTTTGTAGATCTTGTCCATTTCCACCGGAACATATATCGGTACACGGCATTCTGTACAGACAACCTCTAATTTAACAACACGTTGTCCAGGGCTTTTATCTATATCGAAAACCACTTTGATGCCTAGAAAACAAGTCATTAAAAATGTCAAATAAAAGAGAACAACAAAAAAAAATCCTGCAAAAAAAAAATTAGAAGTACAAAGGGAAAGAAAAACAAATTGTCTTCATTAACAAAGATGGAGACACGATAGTGGCAATAAACAAAGAGTAATCACTTTCAAATTGCAAGTGAACTCATTTTTCGTAGACATTCTATTCTAATAAAACAAATTTCACTTGTTTCTTTTCATGTTCATTCAGTTTTTGTCTGGTGGATAAGGTTGAGGACCCTAGAAAGTAGTTGTTTGAGTAACAGACTTAAAAATGAAAAGGTCCTAAAAAGAGAGACATAATATGTTTCTTTAAAAAAAAAGCAAATACATTTGCATTGCTTACTTTCACAGGGTAACTGGGTGTTGTTATTAAGTCATCCCCTGTGGATACTTAAATACTATTGTACAACTCTGTGGAATGTGCTGGTGCTTTATGAATTACGTAATAAAAATATGCTGTGAACATTGATGATTTGGGATGTTCAGTGCTTCAAAAATCACTTGACTTTCTTTGCTGCGCAAAGTTCAGATTTTTGACATAAGTAGATTTTTTTCCCCTCAGTGCAGAGTTCCCTCCCTGACTTCCAGAGTGGTGATAATTTCAGGGTTCCTAGCAACAATAGGCATAGCTGCACTATTCATGGGTCAGCTAAACTGGTGCTTTGCTCAAGGACACAAGGACCACATTAGCTCAAGCAACCCCAACATTTGCAACCAACCTCCATTTTGCACTTTTGTAAACGAGGCTTTAGATGTTATGCCGAGAAATTTGGCATCACAATTACTTTGGATTGTAAGCACTATCAAAGAATCAAACATCTGAATGCTCTTTGAATGCTCTCTGAATGCACTTTATGTAAATACATTTGCCATTTTCTTACTACGAAAAATGGAGACAGAATAGATGCCCCCCATAAAACTTATGCAGTGCTCAAAAAAATTACCTAGTCATTTTATGCATTATTTGGATTTAAAATGCCTGTTGTTACATGGCCAGATAAAAAATTGATCGGTAGTCATAAACAACAGGTGTATAAGCAGATTGGAGTCCATGTCCTGGTTAATGCTGTTAAAAAACTTCCATGAACAGTCTGTCAGAGGGGCAAGAAATAGAATGCATTCATAGTGAATGGTTACCAGGATGAAGATGGGTCCAGTAAATTGACCAGAGGTCTGGGCAGTGTCCAATTAACAGGCCAGAGGTCTCAGTGGCCAAGCAGGAACTCAGAAACCAAGGTGGGGACTTAGGGACCCGTTTAAGATACTGAGAAACCAAGGCAGAGACTCAGGAACCAATGTATGAACTCAACTCAACTGAAATAGCTCAGGAAATCAGCTAGGATCACAGCAAAAGGCTTAATGATCAATCAACTGGTACTAGCAGCTTTATACAGGCCCATAATTAGTTACCAGCAACTGGTCAGGAGCAAGCTCACAAAGCCACTAGCAGCTCAGTAGCTTGATGCACTGCCAATTCATTGTATTGTCCAGGGTTTGGATCTGGACTCTTGGTACCAAGATGACTAAGTCTATCTGCAGATGGTCATGAAAAAGAATATCCAGTCTCAAATAACAGCCCATTCCCCACTACAGTGCCACCACACCCTCATTATGAGCTGTAAAAAAACGGTAATGTTTAAACTGCCAGTAAGTGCTGATTTCTTATATGGCAGTAACATTTTACACAATTTATCTGATTTGGAGTATGTGCCAGTTTGTGGCATGCAATAGATAAAAAAGCTATCTTTCTTGTGGCTCAGAAGAGCCACTCCCCAATCACATTTACCCAGGCCAGGACAAAGAACATGATCTACCTCTGTCAAGAATAATAGTGTTTTGCAAACACAACAACATTGTTCCCAAAGAAAAGAAAAGATCTCACAGAGGAAAGAAATAAGAATTATTAGATGATCTGGCACTGTGCCATTGTTTCTTTAATGTTGCTGATCTAATGGGTGTGGAATGTAACTGATGCCATTTTGTTTGTGTCTACAACTGCTGGAGAATGGCTGCTTTATCCGTATGCTGACATACAAAGTTCTGATTCAAGCACCCCACTAGGCATGTCTCAACAAATGCTTCTGAAGGATCTTTTCTGTCTCTACAAGCTATTAAGTTACATTAGACTCACTTTGACAATTCATCATTTTTCAGATCTGTATGTATTATCTTATTTTATTGAAGATTGTTATTATGTCATTACAGTTTATAAATTAGGGCTTTTTATAGAATGCCAGCAGCTGCTTATCCAGCTTATGCTCCAGTATTTGCAATGTAATGTTCTGTCTGTACCCAACTGACTACATCAATGAGCACAGGATGTATTTCTTTTGGTAGGCATACAAGGTACAAGTATAAAACCGGATCAACTTCTCCTCTAACAGAAAGCTTATCTTTTGCTTTCCATCACAGCAATAAAACCTTTCAAGCCTCTCTACTCCTCGAAATAAAAGCCATAGGCAACTGCATCAACAATGTGGAATCAGGGCACTATACCATAATCATGAAACATAATGACCCCACATCCCAAGTATCTTCTCTCATCAGTAAAGGCAATGGAAATACAATGAAAGGTTAGACAACCACACCATGGAGAAATAACAATCCGCAACAACTATTTTCTGGCATAAATACGTTTACAGAGCTGACATCTATATCAAGTATCTATATCAAAAGCACACAGTTATGTTTTGTTTAAAAAGAAAATTATTTATTCCTTGTGAGACCCAAGACACCAAAAGTTATGAGTTTATGCCATAAATTCATACATTTATTAAAATCATGTAATATAAATGCATTCTCAATAAATACATAATAATTATATGAAAACTTGATTATAAAATGTATCCCATATTAAAAACAAATGTATAATGAGCATGTGAATAGATGTCCAGAAAGGCACAGTGCTTTAACAGTTAATGGACATGTCCTCTAACACAACCCTTGAGACCCCTTCAACTGTGTCCAGCCTGTTACAAACAGTATATAGAGGAATTGTCTGTATAGCAGACTGAGTATTTATGTGTTTGTAAATGTCAGTTAATGGTCACAATGTTCTTGGCTATTGATGATGTATTCAGTTCCATCTTTATCATTCGCAACACCAAGTAATTGCATTATGGCAGCAAACTGGGGTAGTGTGCTGCTTAATGGAGAACTAAACCCTAAACAATATTTTGTCTGGAAATATATTTTATATACTGAACTTATTGAACCAGCTTAGATGTTCAACATCTCTATAGTAGTAATGATCCAGTTAATTAAAGTTGTCACAGGAGTTTCCCATCTTATATTTGGTTAGGAGTGTCTGTGACATGCACGTGCTCAGTGGGCTTTGAGCAGCTGTTGAGAAGCTAAGCTTAGGGGCCGTCACAAATACTCAAGCAAAAAATGAGATTTGTCTGTCATATAAACTAATGCTAGAGGGTTGATTATTAATTCTGGTGCTTATTGTGCTGCCATGTACCAATAATCAGTTATTTACTATTTACTAATCCGACATATATTGAGACATTTATATTATATATGTTCAGTATATTGTGAGTCAGTCCCTAATATCAGTAAACGACAGTAGCACAGAGCATGTGCAGTGAATCATCAGAAAAGAAGATGGGGAGCTTCAGGATTGTCTTTGGAGACACAGATCTTTACTGTGAACCTGTTGTTTACTTGGGCTGGTACAGAAGGCCAAAACATAATGTAAAACATTTCTACTATTCTTCTTTAGTTAAGCTTTAGTTCTCCTTTAAAAGTTGAAGCAGTATTATATGGACTGCATAATCATTTGGCATTGACAAGTATTGAAGATTGAAACAGAACAGCTTCCACATCACCAATAATCGAGAACTTTACAACTTTGACTAACATATAAACACTTTTTTAAGCACTATATAAAAACACAGTGAACATTCAGAGTGGTCACAGATCATAGTTTAAGAGACTTACCGCCAACTTGTAAGAATTCACCAGTTCCAGAGCCATATCGATGAACACTGTGCTCAAATGCAGCTTTTAATGTTGACCCTTTAATTTCAATCAAATCATAGGTGCCTTCAAAAGGCAGAACAGATATAAGGTCTTCTGTTGTGATGGTTCCTGTTAACCATAAACATATAAAGTGTTTCTTTTTATTATGAATTAGGGTAGGCAATAACTAATATGTAGCATTATTGAACCTGAATTGGAGCTCCCAGGGTCCCCCACTACTGACTGAGCTTTAGAGTCCAATAGGAGCTAAAGAGCCATGGGAAAAGTTTAACAAGGAAAATGCTGAGGCATGGGGACATTTCCCGAGTTTCAAATTGGCATCTCCCTACTGCTGCTCATCCATGCTCACACTGGAAGGATGGGGATACACACTGGTTGCCTGGGGAGCCTGTGTAACTTGGCCCGGCCCTGGCAGTTGGGAGAGGGTGATGTTTACTACACACCATTACTGATTCTCTCATCGATCGATGCTCGAATTCCACCTCCATTTAAGATGCAGAGAGAAACATGGTTCCATCTCAATTCATCCGGATGCCGAATGTTGTTATCAATCTGCATTGAAACAGTCTCAGTCATTATAATATTTACAGAATTTTAAAACTCTAAAACAAACATTTTGATTTTCTAAATCTCTGCACTTTTCTGTTTACAGAGAGAACTAACAAAGGTGGGGAAGATGGGGAGAAACTGGGGAGATATTCATAAAAATAATATTTATATAGGCTCACCCCTTTATTTCATTCTACCATAAGGTTAATGCAGTTTTCTTACAGCAAATACACTCTAGTGTGGCAAGCAACTGCTTCAAGTGTCTGCAAATCTATTCAACAAACTTACATAACTATAGTTTGTTACATTGATATATAAACACAGCTTGTAAAAAATTCTTTATATTGATTCTTAATAGACATTCTGTTCTATCATAATCAGAATATGGATATACTGTAAATATCTTTGCCAATTGCCATATTAAGATTAATAATACCATAGCTATCTTCTTACCATGGCGTCACATATTAAATTTCCCATATTGCATTCTCGATTACGGCATTCCAAAGCTGAACCATTCAAATATACTAATGTTTTCCCAATCGATTGGGCAGAGTAATTCTTTATTGCTTCCTTCCATTGAATGACTTCTCCTAGGAGTGTTGGATCTGAAAGAAGGGAGGAATAAAAACTCCACTTGTTGCTTGATATAAACCTGAATGGCATTTCTTACAAATATTGTATGGGACCTATTACCAGAATGCTCAGGGCCTGGGGTTTTCCGGATAACAGATCTTTCTGTAGTTTGGATTGTCATAGCTTAAGTCTACTACAATTACGGTTTTTTGATCCATGACTATAACATATAATAACACTTACAAGGTATTGGCTATTGCGATTTTGTTTAAAGGGTTGTTCACCTTTGAGTTAACTGTTTGTATGATGTAGAGAGTGATATTCTGAGACAATTTGCAATTGGCTTTCATTTTTTATTATTTGTGGATATTGAGTTGTTTAGCTTTTTATTCAGCAGCTCTCCAGTTTGCAATTTCAGCCATTTGGTTGCTAGGGTCCAAATTAACCTAGCAACCATGTATTGATTTGAATAAGAAACTGGAATATGAATAGGAGAAAGACTGAATAGAAAGACGAGTAATAAAAAGTAGCAATAACAATACATGTGTAGCCTTACAGAGCATTTGTTTTTAGAAGGGATCAGTGAGCCACATTTGAAAGCTGGAAAAAGTCAGAAGAAGATGGAAAATAATTCAAAAACTATAAAAGTTAAATAACCAGGACTAAATGAAAAGTTGCTTAGTATTGGCCATTCTAAAAAATACTTAAAGTTAATTTAAAGGTGAACAACAACTTTAATGTTGATTACAAGGTTTGTGAAGCCTTGGCAGAGCCCAGCGTGTGCCGGAAGTAAGATAGAAATCCTTGTATCTCAAGTACATCTAACTGATAAAACATCACTATATCTTAAAGGGCAAGAATACAGTATGTTTTTTTGCTTCCACTGTGGGTTTGGCTCATCGAAATTAAAACAAAAATATTTGAATGTGTCCATTTAACAGCTTCTCCAGAATAAATAAAATCTGCTGTGCTCTCTGTAAGGTCCTTGACAGTTAGCACCATAGATTTTACTATACACAGCAAATAAAAGTTCAAACCATCTGTACAGGTACAACTAAGTCAGGCTGGCCTTAAATTCCACATCACCTCTACATGGCTTGTATTGTATTTACATTGCCAGAAGATTTTAGGGATTGATCAAGGGGTATGAATGGAAACATAAATGGCACTCTAGTGACTCCAGAAAAAATACTGTGTATTTTGAAGCTTTGTACCTATGTGCACCATGTACCTATGTGCACCATCACTATACACAACGTTTTCAACATAATTCTGACACAACATATTCATAATAATCCACCCTAAAATGAACACTGTGGTATACTGTAGGTATTATGTACAGTACATCTAGAAGAGTTAGTTAGGAATTTTGTCTGGGAACACAAACTGTCTGCTGTGTATCAATTTAGCATTTTAGTTTGTTTAGCTGTTGCAATGTCTGGCACATAAAAAGTGAGTTGTATGCAGAACTGTTAGTCATTTATTCTGCATTTAGAGAAGTATCTGGTGTCGCCAGCCAGAAAATGAGCATAATCCAGGGCAAACAAGCCACCCCTGTGCTGTGAACTAACTGCTGCTGGATTGTATCCCAGAAAGATTAATAATTAGTGGATGAAAGTAGTTATAAATAGAGATTTATTATATTCCAGTGACTTAAGGTTAGCTCTTTTTAATTCTTAAGAACACGCATTACAATAAAGGTTGATTACTAAGCTGAGTTATTGTAAACATTAGATCTCAGAGTTCAATATTCAGGAAATAAATTGTAAATGTGCAAACGAGTATCTATATGGAACTTCTGTGCCCTTTAACATTCATTTATATTCTGTGTATTAAAATTCATATGCAGAAAAGCCTTTAGTAAAGAGAAAGCAAGACAAAATGGCTTTCATTTTGAAAGTAAATAAAATAACACAAAACATTTCTATTTTATTACACAGACCTTCTGGAATGGTTCGGTCAAGCAATATTGGATTTCCGGAAGAATGGATAACGTTTCCTTGATCATTGAATGTAATGTTTAAGTATCCAAGATATTTGCCAAATGCATAGGCTTGAACAACTGGTACAGAGCGGCCATCATCAGACAGGACAATGAAAGGGTATTCGCCAACTGGGACGTCATTGGAGGGTGCAGGACCTGACAATAAATATAATGTATTAAACGCATTTAAAACAAAGAGCAATATAAATGCACACGTGTGCCTACTTGCTGATGGGCTGGTGTATCTTGGAGTTGTTAATAAGTGTGTCAGTCTTTGATTATGTTCCTATTTTCTACAGACTTCCAGTCATTGTAACTTATTATAGATGACTAAGCAGAAATAGTTCCTACTCTAAACTGGTTTATATACAATTGTCAATATACTGCAAGTATCGAATCTGTTATCCAAAAAACAGTTCAGAAAGTTAAAATCTATGGTAAAATGTGATTAACCCAATTCATATAAAACCAATTAAAATAATTCCCTTTTTAAGATTGTAATAAAAAGAATATTTTTTGTGTCCTCGAGAATTTATGAAGAATTAGGAAAGCCTTGCTCCATATAATACATCCAATAATCCCATATTGTATATTGTTAATCCAAGATTAACCCTTTTTTGGTGGATTTTGATGTTGTTGGTAAACCTAATGAGGCTGACGGAGGCAAAGCATTTGGAGATGACTGTAAATAAGGGATACTAACGTGACTTTTTGTGTTTTGATTCAAGCTATAGAACTAGTTGGCAGCAAAGGGCTTGTAAACCCTAGAACTGTCCCATTGCACTAATTCTTTAATGCAGATTATTAAAAAGCTGATGAGAGATGCAAGAAAATTCACAAATCAGAATTCAGTCTTTTTGTAGTTATCTAACATACTGAGGTTATTGGATTTGATATTACACAGTAATCAACCTCAGATGGGATGACATGCTGGTTGTTAGTTGTTCTGTAATAGAAAACCTGTGTTTAAAACCAGCCAGTTCCAGTTGCAGGAATAAAGAAAATGGAGCTATATTTACAGAGATCAGGTTGGATTCTCATTAGAGGATTCCCTTACAGTTTAACAAAAGTGTTGGGGAAACAATGTATTCTGCAATACCTAATTGTGCTGGACTACAGCTCCCAGCATGCTTAAATCACTGATAAAATGGAGGTGTATAATGTGATATGTAGTACAGCAAAATTCAGGTAAAGCTTCAACAAAAGGTTTTTACCTCCCCTTTAAAGTGATGCTGGTATGCGGTGAGCTAAATTATTTTTTAAACAGCTAACAATACTACCATATCATAGTGGTATAAATCTACTTTTTGGGATTCGCACCAAATCCACTTTTTGGGATTCGCCCGAATCCTCAAATCTTTCGTGAAAGATTTGGCTGAATATCAAACTGAATCCGAATCCTAATTTGCATATGCAAATAAGGGGCGGAAAAGGTGGGAAAAAATGTTTTTTACTTCCTTGTTTTGTGACCAAAAGTCCCATACCTTAGTTTCATATGCAAATTAGGATTCGGATTTGGTTGAGCCATGCACAAGGATTCAGCTGAATCTGAATCCTGCTGAAAAAGGTTGAAACCTGTCCGAATCCCGAACCGAATCCTGGATTCTGTGCATCCATGTCCGACTGGCCCACTGGGATATCAGGAAAACTCCCGGTGGGCCCAGGTGTCAGTGGTCCCTCTTGCTTTTAACCATTTAGTCTATTTCATGGTCATTCCTTATTTATTTATGGGAAAATGCATGTGGAAGAATATCGTAAGTAGATATTAAAGACTAGTAGAATAAAGAATTTGAGTGAGGGGAGGAGAAATAATAGTTTGGAAAGTGGGTGCACAGTCTAAGATTTTTAGTGAGCCCATGGTCTAAGGTCTTCTGGTGTGCCACCTGGCATCCCAGTCCAAAACTGGGTGCATCCCTAGCATAAATGTTGTGGTGTTCAGTCCTGAATACAGTTATTAAAATGATTTGACCTGTTTCTTTGCATGCAATTTCAAAAGAAATAAAACCAATAGTAACTGTAGTAGATCTGTGTAACTGGGAATAGTAATCACAACTGGCAATATCTCTACTCTGTGTGAACATACAGAGCCTCGTTTGCTATTGTAGTGTGCAACGGTAGGCATAAACAGACATGCAAACTTGCAGAACTTAAACACGTTCAAACTTTCAGAAATCGCTTGTGCCTGTTTTTTTTGTTTTGCACATAGCATTAATACTTCCCATGCACTTATGCAATTGAAGTACAAATAGCTGTGTTCAGAGATTTAAAGATAATAAGGTACACTTGCCATTGTCCAGGGACAAACTACATGGTTCCATTTGTATTTTTGAAGCTGCAAATCTAACTGGAGGACTAATAAGAGAACACCCCTGCCCCATGAGCCTGAAGCCCATAATGAATCAAGTGCAACTTGTGCTCTCTTTAGAAACATGTGCAGGTCATGGCTTTGACCTATTTATGGCACAAAATTCTGTAATTACTATTTCGCTTGTGGAAAATGCTGCACCAATTTTTCCTCTTTGCACTTATATCCCATGTTTCTCTGCTGCTAAGTGGGATGAAGCTGTTGATATAGTGATTGCTGTATTCAGGCAATATACCTCCGTTAGCTCCTTGCTGATTGGTGTATGTGCAGAATAGTCTGTGTATATAACCCCTCAGCTCATTTTTGCATCAAATATCTGGCTATGGCACCTATATATAGGAACTATAACACTGACTATGGATTACAATAGACTATATTGTAATATCTATATACGTATTACAATGTTAAAAATGAGCCTTAGAAATAGAACTGTGGAATACTCTACAGTCCTAATTTTATAACAATTAATAAAGAAATCATAATTCTACCCTTGGGGCACAGAATCAACTTCAAGTTTGTCATACAACCACTGTAAGAAATAAATCAAATTATTCCCAAGAGCTCATTTCTACATTTATAGCAATTTATAATATACCATATTAAAAATATACTAATATACTAAAAATCCCAAATCAGGTAGATACAAAAAAAACCCAGTAGAGTCATATCCATAGCAGTAGGATCATTCCATGGCCTTATTAGCAGAAAGCTGTTTAGCAACACACCTTAAAGGGGGTATAAACTCAAACGTAAAATATTGCCATTAGAAAGAAAATTAATTTAAAAATAACTTTCCAGTATACGGTGCAGCTTAGGCACACTACTCACTGCTGATACTGATGTTCCAGGTTACCATACCTGTACTTTAGAAGAAAGAAAAATGCTGTTGTAACCTTATTTTGTAAGCATTCTTTTTAATAAAAATACATATATTGTACATTAATTTAGGGCAACTAATTGTCCACCAAATATTGCTTTGAACGTGCAAACACATTTTAAATGGCAGCATTTAGCACTAGGACTATGCCCTACTATTTTGCTGCTTTATATATATATGTGTTGCTATTATTATTATTATTATTATTATTATTAAAACTAATAATAATAATAATAATAATAATAATAATATGTGGGGGAATTGTTTCTGACTACCAAATAATAATCAAACAGTTCCAAAATAGCTGCACTAGCAGAACCAAGAAACAGTAGGTATCCCTAGGTGAGTAAATCAGGGATTACAGGTTAGAAGAGTCAAAAACAAGGAACAAACAGACTAAATCAAAGGTCACAATATAGCTCATGAATGTGCATGGTTTACACTTGAAGCATGTCTGCAAGGCAGAGAAGGACTTAGTACTATGTAAATTTCATTTGCAAGGATCATGTCATATGTATTAACATGCTATTCTCCAATACATTGTGGCTTGCTAGATGCAGAAGTGTAATGCAACCTGCAAGAAAAACAAAGCACTACAATGTATCAAATCTACATATCATATCTACATATATATATATATATATTTACATTTTACACATCTTGGTAGATTAACTGGGCCTTATATAAAAAATACATCTGTTACAGATTTACACTCAATTTACAATTATAGTTGATTAGATGGTTAGTTCATTTAAATGTTACCTAAAACATTGGCATCTGTTTCTGTTTGTAAAGCCACACGTATAATAAGGCTTTTCTGTTACACTAATGTTTTCTTGCTGAATGTTGCTTAGTATAGGGCATAAACAAATTGTTCTGGTCACAACATACATTTTCTTGAAGTAACTTACCTGTGTAGAGAAAAGTATTTGTATGTCCTCCTACAACAACATCAATTCCTTTAACCTTTTGAGCAATAAGTTTATCTGTTTCAAATCCAGAGTGCCCCAAAGCTATTATCTTGTTGACACCAAGCGTCAGAAGCTTATCCACTTCCGGCTGTAACGCTGATACTTCATCTTCAAACACCAAATGTGGGCCTAAAGGAATGAAATCAAAAAATGCTGATGAAAAACGTGTATTATCTCAAGATGTAGAAAACAGTAATTGCATAAAATCAAAAGAAAATCATGCATTTGCCATTACTTTTAATTAAAGGAAATGAATTGTTATTTTTGCATTGGGTAGGTATGTGTTCCTACAATCTTGGCAAACAAGCTTAAAACTACTTAATGTAAGATTTCTTAATATTTTGAAAAACAAGATGCTACCAAGTTTGATTTTACTGAAACTGCATGCCCATTTATATATGTATTAAGTTAGGAAGGGCTTCAGACTGCAGTACTAGGATAAGAACCACAAAGCAAGATCTTTAGCAGCTACGTCTTTAAGGAACGTCAATAACTTTATTCTCTCTATAGCGCTGTGGGACTCCAATAGCATCTGCAACCTTCCTAGATATATCATGGACAACAGCAAAGAGATTGCTATAGTTATTTACTGATCAGCTTCACTGAAAACACTGATTATGGCCCAAAGAGTCAAATGCAACTTAAAAAGAAAAATATCTCATAGTTAATCTCATGAAAACGCAATAGAGTGGAGAGTTTAGAATTATGAGAAAAGTATTTTTCATTGAATTGAATCTGACCCAATAAGCCAGATTCAATTCAGGGAGAAGAACTTGTCTCCTGATTTCGTTTTACATATCTCCATAGACTTCAAATGAGTTTTCATGTAATGAATTAGGCAAAAATCCTCTAAAATGTGTGTTTAATAAATCTGATTCCCAAACAGTGTTTATCATTTTGTTCATTCATTTTTTTTTTTAGATATTTATTGCATTTAATGTTTTATTTATTGCCACAAACAAAGCATTTATGTGAGTCCCTCTTCTAACAGCTGGCAGTAAGTTTGATATGCTTGTGTTGTTTGCAACAGGAATAAAGTGTAACATTGAGGAAGCACAATAACAAACATTATAGACTATATACCTATGGCTATCCCTTGCTATGGACCAGTGCTGCTGTCCTGCTAGGGGAGGACTGGATTGAGCCCTTTCGACCCCTGTTATGTTCTGACCAATGGCCTAACTTAATGTCACATGTAATGCTCTAAATAAGCAAACCATTAATGTTTTTAAAATGTATAAAACATAAACAATAATATACAAATACAATTTAAGAAAATGAAATGTACCTGAATCTGATAAGACTGGTGTTTCCCTTGATGAGTACCCAATAACACCAATTTTTTCTGGGCCGACCTGTAGTATTTTATAAGGGAGATAGTAGCCAGTAATAGTCGGAGCCAGTTGTTTATCTGACTTAATGTTTGCACTCAGAATTGGAAACTTAACCTCCTCAAGAAATGGTTTCAAAAGCCCAGAGACGCCATTGTCAAACTCGTGGTTTCCAAGAGCCTAGAACAAGAAGGATTAGAAAATATTTTTGATGGAACAGAAGAAAATATAATTGCAGTCATCAGTTAAAGCACTCTGCCTCTCACACAATGGGGCAGATTTACTAAAGGGCAAAGTGACTAACGCTGGCGACAATTCGCCAGCGTTACCGCTTTCAGGCACTTCGCCGATTTACTAATGGGCGCGGGCGTAACTTCACTAGCAAAAACTGGGCTAATGTGTAGGGCATTATAACAACTCTATTTTCTTTATTAAGATTCCCTGGACTTGTGTAATGTAATGTATTCGCTGCAACATATACGTCCATGTAACTTCATAATTTCCCACCGTATACAGATTAACCTGAGCGAAGACCTCAAACGAAGTTGCGCTAGGCATAATTGAACGCTAGCGCATCTTTGTTTTGATTGCCGTAGTAACGCTAGCAAAAATTCGCCAGTGTTCGGCACCCTGGAAGCAACTTTGCATTTTAGTAAATTAGTATTGTCTGAGCAAATTTTTGCTGGCGAAGTGTTGCGATGGCTGCAAAGCCATCGCTGGCGAATTTTCGCCGCTTAGTAAATTCACCCCAATGTATTTGAAGAGAGCTCCCTTTGGCTTTGCTTGCAGGGAGCACAACTCAGCTACTTAGCAACTTGGTTCTGATAATATTTCCAAGCTTTATAACTCTTTCAGCTACAGAAGATTTTCCGCATGCTAGCTGTCAAGCAATTTTAAGCATTAGATTTGACAACATTTTTAGAAGGGAAACTGGTCCTTTAAGGAGAATTGGGTACAATATTTTATTTTTTCATAATATGCCAATACAATGAATTATAAGATAATAATATAATAATATAGTTAGCTAAGGCTACCACTCAGGGTAAAGTGTAAATTTATAATGACTGTAATAACCGTATTTTTTCCATTTGCCCTACAGTAACACATTGCAATTCGTATGTTTTAGCTCTTAGATGACCACCAAAGTGAAAGATTACCTATGGAACACCAAAACTTTTCAACACTCAACACTGGTCAAACTTTTTGGACACAATTGCTGAACTGCAAATAAAATAAGGCCAATCTAACAGTCAACAAGCTAGAATGAACCCACTTACAAAGTTAAAAAAAAAAATATAAACCATAAATATATTCTGGACCAGGGAAATGTAGGTGTTAACATTCAGATATAATAATAATTTTAAAGCTGTCTTAAGTAGCTACCTAATTGAACAACCTACCACAGATTCTTCTGTGACAATCACCTGTGCTTCTAAGGATTATAACACACTGGATATGCTACAAAATAATAATAATTCCTAACAGTCAGCCTTATGAAGTGTAGATCTCTAAAGTAACCTCAGGATTCTACGTCTCATTTACAAAGCCTTGGTCAAGGTATACTTTACAGGTTATGTCTAGAGGTGCTACAGTTTGTCCTCCTACAATGGAGCATAGAGATCCTCAATCTGAATGACGTGCTGCCTGGATTGTGTGATACTGAATCCACAGTGGGCGACTGGTGACTGGCATGGTGGAGACATTAGCCATATAGCAGATTTAATGTTGTCTTCCCCCAAAATTTACAATAAATATGTTGTATATTGGTGGTGGCCAATAAAAGGGTAGCCACCTGGGAGTTGTAACCTTGAAAGCAGCAAGTAAGTTGAAAGTAAAACTTAGTCCCTGTGTAAAATGTATATTGAAGCAGTCGATTTCTCAATGAATCAGATGAAATTTGAATGTAGGACTGGGCAAATCAGAGATGGCACAGTTGGCCAGCTTATATTTCTTGCAATATATGGACAAACAAAGGGTAAGACATTTTTTAGTAGCTTTAAGAGGTGGTTCATCTGTAAGTGAACTTTCAGTATGTTATAGAATGGCTCATTCTAATCAACTTTTCAGTTGGTCTTCATTATTTATTTTTTATAGTTTTTCAATTATTTGCCTTCTTCTCCTGACTCTTTCCAGATTTCAAATAGACGTCACTGACCACCAATATTTAGGGAATACTGCAGACAACAGTACTGACATATAATTAGTTATATGAGGCACGTTCTTTGGTTTTCTGGCTCAACTCTCTTTCCTCTAAGAACAGCCTTTGCTATTGTCTGAGCTTGCTGAAAAGAAAATTCTGCTTGTTTAGTCTGGTCTCTGTGCATAAACTAGTGATAAGTATATAATGGAAAGCCAAACCACTCATTGTCCTAACACAGAGGCAAACATATCCATACAAATCAACAAAATATGGTTTGTTAGCATGAAATATTTACAAACCCAAATTTTGTAACTACCAAGAATCAAAGGGAAATATCTGAATATGCTAATATAAAACATACAGTACATACAAAGGATAAAAGGTTTAGCAATGGAGTTATATTCTTCTGCCTGGATAACTAGCTTTCCAATTTTGTCCCTTTAATTTGCATAGAATCAAAGTTCTATGCAACGTGTGCCAGCTCTCCTGCTATTCTTTTTATTGACTCATATCAGGTTATAAAACTCTTATGTAAATACAGCAACTTTGTGTTGACCTGATTAGACACGACAGTAAATCATTAAATATATCAGTAGGCGTCATAACGCAGGTAACTAAAGTATATTATAGAAATACAAAAGACAATTAGAGTAATGGTAGACACTAGAAAATACCCAGGCCTCAAACAACTGACTTTTTTGTGCTAGGTCCATGGATAACAGACAAGGGGCTATACATTAATTATCTAACCTGTTTATTCAAGATAATCATTAACAAAGTAAATCTGAGCAATTATTGTGGATGTAAAATTGTTAAAAAAAGATAGCTTTTCCAGCCCCAGAAGCGATCTTTCTCCAGCATAGGAGCTCCAGATGCACCACCCTATAGGTCAGTAACATAAGTACTAGCAGTAACGTAACTATGGATAGGCAAGCCCAGGTGCAGACCGTGCAGCCTCCCACCCCCCTCCAGAAGCGTTTTTTGAGCGCACCTCCAGAAGCGTTTTTTGAGCGCATATGCATTCGTGTAAACTGCCGGCTGGCTCACAGGGGGTACTAACCCTGGTACAATTGCAACCCCTGCTCCCCGGTAGTTACGCCTCTGAGTACTAGTGATGAGTGAATCTGTTTCCTTTTGTCAAAACATTTGCAAATAATCAAACTGTTGCAAAATGTAGTGACCTTGATGGGACAAATTTTTCTGTAGCAACTTTTTTTTTGTGGTGGCTTTTTCTGCACAAAATACATTGGAGTCTATGGACCTTTTGACATATTTCATGCTGTGCGGTGGTTTCATAAAAATATTTGTTTATTGTGAAATGTGGAATTTCTCTGTGAATCCATGGCTGATGATACATTTTGCTTATCACCAGTAAGTACCATACAACAGGCAGAGCTGTATTCGTGGGGGGAAACACAGGTAGTTTCACAAGGTGCAAAGTGAAAGACAGGGTGCTAAAAAATGGCAGGTTGCACTTCTTTGTACTATGCACCCTTCACTGCACTTTGTGAACAATGCTTTTTTTTGTCATAATAAACTGCATACAAAGTCCTTTATTTTCTGTATTTTTGTGATTTTGTGTAACTGAGAAGAAAAGTTTGCTTAGGGGGAATATTTAGAGAAGCTGTCACATTCTTTGTACTTTGTCACTGCTCCCTGCACCCTCCTCACTACTGATAGAATTGATGTGCTTGCTTGAACATCAGGACACACCTTAGAACAAATTACCACTACACATGAGTGCTCGTATTGCCTGCGATACTTTATAGTCACTCATTGCCACAATAATTTTAGTCCCTCATTTCTAATCTTACTTCATATACAAGCTAAAAATAGACAGGAGAACAAAAGAGATTTCCATGTGCATGGGTAAAGGATGTGCCCACAGACAGGCAGTTTAGGCCCATTAAGCTTGATCTGTACTAACTCATAGTGTTTATTTTTTGCCATGTAGTTATTTCTCAAACAGCGTCAATGTAAAATGACAATGTCCTGCAAAGAAGTCAGTGCAATCCATGAAAAGACATGGGACATGTACTAATTTATAGTACTGGCTGTATAACTGCTGTATATTTTAGATTTTGAATTGGCCAAATACCAAATCCTCCATAAATAATTCAGATGAATAATTTGTGTATTCAAATCCGAGAAAATAAAAAAAAATTTGTCCAGGGCTAAAGTCATGTGATTTCAAGGGTTAGGATTTGGTTTGGTTGAACACATAAGACAATTGGGATGTGCCAGTTCCTGGACTTCTAGGGGTTTATTTACTAAATTTACTATAATTTATCTCATCTTTTTATTAAACCAAACTTTAATTTAAACGTATTTATCAATAAAATAACTCGAAAAATTTAGTGCCGGAAAAGACCCTATAAAATTGAGGGGAAACTTGAATCATACAATTTTTTGGATTTGAAGCCCAAATTGCTAAATTTTTTTGGGGTTATTGCACAAAAACCCCAATCATAATCAACCGGCACAGATCACAATATCTTCATATTGTAAAAGGGACATCTGCCATTGAAGTCTACATGATATCGGCAGGCTATGTTATAAAAACACACCCCTTTTGCCTGGTCAGAATAGCAGCATGTTATACACAAACAACTCTAGAGTTTTAAGACAGACATGAGACTCCATTCTAGTTAAGCAGAAATCATTGGGCCCAGTACCCCTGACAAGAAATCTGCGGCTGCACTCTAATTTCTAATTTATAGGCAAACTGCTGGGGTTGGAAGAGTGGTGCCAGTCTGTGAGGGATTGAAGAAAGGAGCACCCCAATTTAATTTGTTACTTGGCTGTAGGGAAGATGTGCCTTTGCATTTGCTGGCACCCCACAGCCATTATCTTTACAATATCTTTATAGAAACAGAATCATATAGAATTAGCCCTGGCCTTCAACCTCAGAGGAGTCATCTCATGAAACTCAGGTGACCAGAACCAAATACTTTGTCCCGAACTTTAGCTCTTTACCCCTGCGTTATCCAAACGAGCCGCAAATTATGTGCAATAACAAGCTGGGGAGAACACAGGACATTGAGCCAAGAACATGCAATGTATAACAAATCTGATTTCTTATTTCAGATTTCTAAATTATACCACAGGGCTGAGTAATAAAGATTCCATTTGGTACATTTTATATCTCATGGTGCACAGAGTGATTTCAGGACACTGAGCACAAAAGGTAATTTTACCTCATGGAGACTGCAAGAAATGAGAAAGGAAGTGACTAAGCTGTAAAACCACATACATGTATCACTATGTGTCATGGGCCAAGCAGATTTTTTTATTTTTTTATTTTGAGATTTTTCATTCCAGACACTAATTTCTGGGTCCCATACCTGCCGGTTTGATGTAAAACTGACTGAACTGGACAACATTGGGTCTTGCATCCCTCATAGATGTGACCTAAGCACCTTGCTGTCAGAGTAATGCATGTACATTGTATGCATTGTCATGTGAGTGGGGGAGAAAGGAAATTAAGGCACAGTACCACCAAAAAAATGAAAGTGTTTTAAAATAGATTTACAGTTGCCCTGTACTGGTAAAAACTGGCATCCTTGCTTTCTAAACACTATTATAGATTTTATAAATAAACTGTTGTGAGGGCAGCCATTCAGTCTGAAAAAATTAGAAAAGGCACAGCAGACATAGTAGATAACAGAAAAGTTTAGCAGAATCCTAATGTATTTACAGAGCTTATCTGTTATCTGCTGTGTATCCTGTGCCCTCCTTTTTCAGCTTTGAATGGCTGCCCCCATGGCTACACAGCAGTTTGTTTATATACAATAAACACTCCAGCAGCACTCCGAAAAGGTGAAATTAAGTCTTATTTGTGCCACCAACCAGACGAAGTTCTGGGCTATTCTGACCCTACATCAAGCCTCAGCAGTTTGTTTATAAATACTATAGTAGTCATTTCTGGTAATTTTGTTCCTGTGCAGGGCAATAGTTCACTATCATTTTATCAAAACACTGTTATTTTTTGGTGCTCCTGTTCCTTTAAGTGAATATGGGAGGAGGGGTTCTTTTATGCAGGAATCATATACAAGCACTATATGCAATATGTTAAATATTTGGATACAAATGTTTAAGTAGACAATACTGCAGTTTCCCATTCAGCCATTTTTTGTATCATAGAATAACCCATTTAAACAATGACACACTTACCAGCACTGTGTATGGTATTTGTAGCCTGTAAAATAATGATATACTTTAATAACCTCACTTTTCATAGACTGCAAGCCTAAACATGCTTACATGAAAATCTTTCCCTTCTCTGCTGAGACTTGATGCGCAACAGGTTGTTCCATGCACCACACCTTGTACAGAGAATGATGCAAGACAGATAGTGTTGCTGGGATATCAAGCCTCTACATTTCCAAAAATCAGTGTACTGAGGCTCATATACACAAGCATTTTGTCTTCCCCTGCAATGGCTTTTGTATGCCTTCTATCATAAGGGAACACATAAGATAATGTGACTCATTCTTTCCAACTGTATTTGTACTTTCCACCTGTATCTGGCGGTTCCACGTGGTGCAGTGAGTATGGACACAATAGGAAAGAATGTGTATTTATGATTATTTTTACATTTATTTGTACCTGCAAATTTCCAATTGCAACTGACACACTCATTATGTGAGATTTCACTTGCTCTAATTGGCTGGTGCCAGCAATTTGCTTACATGGTACTGTCTTGCATAAAAAGTGCATACACCCATGGGATGAAAACATAATTTTTCCTCTTTATAGGTCCCTGGTGAGGCCTCATCTGGAGTATGCAGTGCAGTTTTGGACTCCAGTCCTTAAGAGGGATATAAATGAGCTGGAGAGAGTGCAGAGACGTGCAACTAAACTGGTTAGAGGGACGGAAGACTTGAATTATGAGGGGAGACTGTCAAGATTGGGGTTGTTTTCTCTGGAAAAAAGACGATTGTGAGGGGACATGATTACACTTTACAAGTACATTAGAGGACATTAAAGGGGTTGTTCACCTTTGAGATAACTTTTAGTATGATGTAGGGAGTGATATTCTGAGACAATTTGCAATTGGTTTTAATTTTTTACTATTTGTGGTTTTTGAGTTATTTAGCTTTTTATTCAGCAGCTCTTCAATTTGCATCTTAAGCAATCTGGTAACTAGGATCCAAATGACCCTAGCAACCATGGATTGATTTGAATAAGAGACTGGAATATGAATAGGAGAGTCTGAATAGAAGGATCAGTAATAAAAAGTAACAATACAGAGCATTTGTTTTTTAGGGAGGGAGTCAGCGACGCCCATTTGAAAGTTGCAAAGAGTCAGAAGAAAAAGGCAAACAACTATAAAACTATAAAAAAATAAATAATGCTTAGAATTGGCCATTCTATAACTATAATAAAAGTTACCTTAAAAGTGAAAAAAACAACAAAGTACCCCAGAAGAAAGGAACTACTAAAGAGAGTTATTGTGTCACACAATCTATAACAAATTGAGTGTAAAATGAATGGTGTTGTGCTGGAATAAAGTGTGAACAAGGGAATCACATCTTGGTGTAATTAAATATTGGTTATTTCAATTAATAATTAAATTCATATTGTGAAAGACAGAAATGAGTGTCATTATTAAAGGGGTTGTTCATCTTCCAAACACTTTTTTCAATTCAATTGTTTTTAGATTGTTCCCCAGAAATAAAGACTTTTTTCAATTACTTTCCATTATTAATTTTTTACTGTTTTTCCAAAATCTAAGTTTAAAGGTGAATGTTCCTGTGTCTAGTGTTTGAGTCTGGCAGCTCAGTAATTCAGGTGGAGACTCTAAACTGTTACAATTTTGCAACATTTAGTTGATACATTTAGTTGATACATCTAGTTGATACATTTAGTTGATACATTTCTCAGCAGCATCTCTGGAGTATTAGCAACTATTGTATCAATTCTAACAGCTGTCTGTAATGAAACCCAGAGATTCTGCTCAGCAGGGACAAAGATAACAAATGTATCAACTAAATGTATCCATTTAGAACAGTTTACCAGGTCGGCGACCCCCCCCCTCCCAGGGCTGCTTCGGAAGGTGAAAAATTACAGTTTACACTTCAATATTAGAAAAACTGACACACATAGAAAATAGAAAGTCATTGGAAAAAGTCATTATGGTGATCTATCTGAAACCAACTAGTTGTTTGAAGGTGAACCACCCCTTTAAACATTGTGAAATTAGAAAATAGTTAATTCATATTTAAAGTGCTGCTAGTGTGTAAAGTGCCAATTGTCTGGTACACAGCTCACATTCCACTTATTAGTAAATAACCCAATTAAAACATAACATTTAATGGATCTTTTAAAAATAGAAAAAAATGAGGGAAAAATTTGCAAGTTAAAAACACTTAAAACTGATAGATGTTTGCTGATCTGGTATATAGATTATTGGGATTACAGCATCTATAATAGACTGATATACTGGTCCCACCCAGATCTTCATCGACCTAAATTGACCTAAATGCCCTCTAGTTACACATAGTATGTTGTGGGGATCACGAGAGAGTATATGCAGCACAATAAATAAAATAATTAATGGTGTGTATAGGAACGGCAGGCGGACCATTCAAAAAGTCACATAACCTTAAAAATACATCACTGCAGGCAAGAAAATCTGCATACCAGACAATTGGCACTTTACACACGGCACTTTAACTATGAATTAACTATTTTTGGTTTTCACAATACTTCATAATGACACTCATTTCTGTCTTTCACAATATCAATTTAATTATTAATTGAAATAATCAATATTTAATTACACCAAGATGTGATTCCCTTGTTCACACTTTATTCCAGCACAACACCATTCATTTTACACTCAATTTGTTATAGATTGTGCGACACAATAACTCTCTTTAGCAGTTCCTTTCTTCTGTGGTACTTTGGTGGTTTTTTTCAGCACATCTATTTTGCTATTTTTGAACTAGTGGTTGCAGATGCTTAGAAGGTGCGGAAACCTATTTTTACAGAATATACGTTAAATGTGAGCCACCCCATTAAGCTTCCAGTGGACTGCTGTTATTGGTGTTTCAACAGTACATGAATGTTTCTCGCCAATTTCATGATTCCCAAGTAGTGATGTGCAAAAATTTTTCGCCACTAAAATTACGCCTATAGACTCCAATGATAGTTAAAAGTACAAGATCATTTTATTAGGACATGAGAGACAAAAAGTCTGACACGTTTCATATTTGTTGGGACACTTACTCTGCCTACGAGTAAGTGTCCCAACAGACTGGAAATCTCTCCTGATTAACAATGTCAAAATGGTTCATTTACCCATATTGGGCAATTTTATACATGAGCAGCAACTTATGGCATCCAGTCATTGATAGCTTTTTCAGCCAACTGCAAATATAACAATGAAAGCAAAAAATAATTGGTTGCCATCGGTTTCTGCCTAGGTGCAAATTTGCCCAGTGTTGATCTAAGAGCCCCCATGTGTGGGGATTATGAAGACAGAGGGCTATAAAGCAACTTGTTGTGGCACCCAATAAATTATAGTTATGCCACTATTTGCTATGGACTCTTTTTCCTGATGTAAACAGAGCTGCTTTCTGTCAGAATTACATTTTTCATAGCAGAGTAGCTTAAAATGCAGCAGTCTTATCTTTTAAACCACATGTTATTGTACTCAGCAAAAATACTAACTCAAATACATTATACTCTGGCCCCTTTTTTTTTTTTAAAACTGGGAAGATATATATAAACGAGGCCCTATGTGTTGCATAATAAATTCAATTCAAAATAAAACTCCCCAGTTATCTCTAAGCATTGGCTTCTGTGCAACTGTGCCATAGCACTGCATCTAGTTTCTATTCTCTTTCTATTTACATAGCTAATAACGCCTCTTACAGCACATTTATATAACAGAATACAAAATAAGCCAATCTGCATTAGATAACGGGTCTCTGTGGTATAGCAGGACATCCCACATGGAGAGCATTCTGAGTCATTATTTAGATAAGCAAAAGGAACACCAAACCCACAGATATGAAGTTCATATCAGTTACTCCCAAGCGCATAACCTTCCTGTGCTCCCTGACTACAAAAATGAATCAACTCCACAAACAGTAGCTAAAAGCTGCGCATGATAAGGTTTAATTACTGTAAATCTAGAAGAAGCCATGCATACTAAATATGCAATAAATGTAGCAAGTTATACATTTGCTTGCTTTACAAACTAAAATAATTTCATTTTAATTGTATTAGTTACAATATATTCATGGTGTATGGATATAATATACTGTATGCTAATAATATAAATCCCAGGATTGTTAACCAACCAATGTAGTCCTGAATAGGGATCGGCGAAACCCGTTTTGTTTCACCAAAAATGTTGCCGCCGGCGAAATGTCACCGACGCCCATTAAAGTCTATGGGCGTACAAAATATTTTTGTTGCGTGGCAAATTTTTTTTTTTTGACGTGCGTCTTTTTTTTGTCGCACAATGCCATACAAGTCTATGGGTGTCATTTTTGCGGCGAAACAAGGTGAAAAAATTTGCCAACCCCTAGTCCTGAATGGTGCCTAGACCCTGTGCTTTCTGGCTGTAGATAGGTGTAAAGCATCAAGTATAGAAATTATAGGTTAACAAACCATCTAATCAATCACATTCAACTTGGCACAATTTGGTAACTTGGAAGCAAAGAGAAAGCACCAAAATTGCTGTCTTCAGACTGGTATTTGCAGTGTTGTGGCTCCAGACTGGCTGTGGGCAAGAGCAGGGCCAAGGCAGAGTTGGCAATCTGTGTGAATCTCCATAATCTGGGCTGTGTTAACAACTGGCACTGTCTTTGCTGGTCAGCTGTCACCTTTTCTTCCCTGATCAATGCATGCAGAATATAATCAGTTTACATGTGCTGCACAAGAGAGAAGTACCCCCTCAGCTCCACTACTAGATTTAGCTGGGGGGGATTTATTTTGTAAATATAACACATTTTTCCATATAGGCACCCAAAGGCTGCCCTCTAAAGATACCACCATAGGCACGGCCCTTGGGTGTCAATGTAAATACAGCCCTGACCATGGTACTAGCACATCTTTACCCATTGTTTATTAGAGCTAGTAGCAGACACAGACCAACATCCATTGTAAAAAAAAATTGCAGAGGAAAAACAACAAACTGTTAGTTGGGCTGAACAATAAAACTGCAATAAACATTATCTGCATTTGTGCCCCCATTTCTCAAAATGGTTGTCCCAGCTATGGAGATATGTGTCCATAAATAATAAATAATCCCCCTAGTTTTACACCTCAACAATATCACCTCCTTTATTTTTCAGTATGTCCATAAATTAGAATTGCAAATAAAAACTATTTCTCTATGTCCTTTGCTACTCACTTCTCAGTTTTCCAGACTACAGAAACAATGTATCATAAATAATCTCTGCTCCGGCCAATTCCCACAGTGCTTTGCATATTTGTTACTCTCCGTCTCAGGTCTGTTAATTCCAGATGTGGGAACCTGGGGAGTCTTGGCTGGAGGCGAGCTGACCACAGGTACAATTTTGCAATGGTATGAGTAATCAGGGAAAGAAGAGGAGGGAATTGTAAAATCAGAGAGAAACGACATTCAGTAGTAATTACATAGTAACATACATAGTCAATGAGATTGAAAAAATACTCAGGTCCATGCCAGTAACCCTGTATTTTTCTTAAAAAAACTGTTCCAAAAAGGCATTCAATCCTTTCTTAAAACTATCTAATGTATCTGCCAGTACAACCTTTTCAGGGCGAGAATTTCACAGCTTCACAGTTTTCACGTTTTAAGTTGAAACCTCCTTTTCTTTAAATCTCAGTGGACGCATTATTTCTGCTGGAAGGATCTCTACTGCTGAATTATAGAGTTTATTGTATGCAGGGCCAGATTTACCCCTAGGCCAGCTGACGTTCATCGCCCCCACCCCCTCCCTTTTATTCAAGTAGACCCATTAAGGGTATAAGTGGTTTTTATATATTCATATTCCAGGTACATAACCTTACATTTGTCATCACTTTACTCAGCATCCCATATTACCAAAACTAAACTGGACAATTCCAAATAACTTAATTTACGTCATATAAATCTAAAATAATGTAAATGTGTATTTATTGTATTGGGACGTTGCTAAGCATTATACTTCCTTTTATTATGTGAAATAATATTTTTTTTTCTTCTTAGGGTGGACACTGGACATTTCCTTTCACTACTTAAAACCAAAACATTTGGCAGGTGAAAAGGGGCTTTTTTTCTGTGCAAGCCAAGAGAGAGTTACTGCAAATGACATAGCACATCAAGCAAATTGCCTTTAATAGTGATAAATCAGCACAACAGAGCGGAAAGCTAATAGGCAAAGCTTCAAACTAGTGCTTTCAGTCAGTTTTTATTAAACTCAGATTTCATGGAATCAAATCAAATGGTATTGAAATCTGTGTGCTGCTCAGATGCTCAGCTTGTCTGTGTACTTCTCTAGCAACAATGATTTTTAGCATGAATTGTCAGTCTGTCTGTGTCACAAACTTCTGGTGTTCCCTGTGTGCACACAAATGATCCGTCTGTAAGTAAATTTGAACATAGCAATTGAAATATATAAGATAAGATGAAAAACCATGTGACCTTGAATGGGGTGTTTTAAATAAAAGTGGTGAAAGGGTAGACATGGCCTCCATACAGCACAACATGCTATACACCTGCTCCTCCCTGTATGATTTCACTTTAAAATTCTGGCAACTTTATTTTACAGCAACAGTCAGGTTTTCCTTGTGTTTTATAAATCTCCCCTATTTCAGGTGACTAATCTCCCCGAAATGCCTTCCCGTCGGCAAGAATACGAATCAACGGCAGGATGGCATACGAAATGCTTCAGATTTCCGAAGTCGCCCAAAGTTTCCTCATGAGGACTTTGGAAATGTATGCCATCCCGCTGGTGATTCGTATTCTTGCGGCAGGAAGGCATTTCGGGGAGATTAGTTGGCCGAAGAAGGGAGACTAATCTCGACTAATCTCACCCGTAGAGCTGAATAAAGTACTTCTACTTCACCACACTTTATGACTTAATATTTACTGCCTGCAAATTCCACCAGGGACATGCTGGGAAAAGACATGGTGCAATCTTGCAGAGCAGAGACACAGGGGCTGATTTATCAATGATGGAACTCGGGAATCCAGAAAGACTTGCAGCATTTCGGTCTGTTTTCCTGACAAAAACTTTTAACAAACTGGCAAAGTTGTCAATTACTCAGAATGGTGTTAGGCTTCTCTGAAAAATTTAACACATTCACTTCTAATGGGGGATTAATGCACTGGGTAGCTCAGCAGCAGTTTTGTACACCAAATCAGAATCCTTACCAAATGTGTATAGACTGCAAGGAGAGAGGATTCAGAAAAGTATTTCTTGTGCTGGAACAAATAGTTCCAGTGTGATAAGTAAAGCTATCATTATTGCTGATTGAAATTTACAGAAATAATAAATCAGCCCAGAGTATAGGATTGTTTTCAGAGCTTCAGTGATATATATCCCCCCACTCCCCAACTAATCACAGTGGAGTTTGGACATTTTTATCCTACAAGGCCAAATGTAAGCCTTTACAAATGTAACAGATTCCAGTTACTGGATAACCAGACAGCTATTTCTCGTGTATGGAATGTAATAACAATGCTTCTGTGTAGAAAAGAAGAATTATATTGAAGGACAACTATTTCTTCTTTTGTTTTTATTTTACGAATGATTTTTTTTCTAATACCATTTTAAGAGCTAAATGTATTTATTTTCTTTTCTTAAAGTAGTAAGTTAGGTTGAAAAAAGACACACGTCCATCAAGTTCAACCTTTTAACTTTTTAACCTGCCTAATTGCTAATTGCTCCAGAGGAAGACAAAAAAAAAACCATATGTAGCCTCTCCAATTTGCCTCAGAGGGGGAAAATGTTACTTCCTTACTCCAAAATGGCGAGCCTAGGGTGCCTGGCCAACTACGTCGCCCCCCACCGTTCATGCATGCGCAGAAGAGTGGAAGTGCACAGGAGGCGTGAGTGCGCTGTGTGGAAGATCGTAAGCGCAGTGGAGGCTCAAGTGCGAAAGAGCGCACACTCAGCATTTAGAAGGAACTGCAGCCGCAGCTTAAGGACACATGGGTCCGAACTAAGGGAAGACATCATAAGAGGTATGTGCCTGGCGCCCCTCTGCCTTTGCGTCCTACCCCTAGTTCAGGCCCTGATCGGACTAGTCCCTGGATCAACTTGTACTATGAGCTATCTTCCTGTATTTCTTCCCTTGCTAAAAAGCCATCCAACCCCTCCTTAAAGCTATCTAATGTATCAGCCTGTACGACTGATTCAGGGAGAGGATTCCACATCTTCATAGCTTTCACTGTAAAAAAAACCCTTTCGAATAATTAGGCGGAACCTCTTTTCTTCTAATTGGAATGGACCTTGTGTCAGCTGGAAAGACCTACTGGTAAATAAAGCATTAGAGAGATTATTATATGATCCCCTTATATATTTATACATAGTTATCATATCACCCCTTAAGCGCCTCTTCTCCAATGTGAACATCCCCAATTTGGCTAGTCTTTCCTCATAGCTAAGATTTTCCATACCTTTCACCAGCTTAGTTGTCCTTCTCTGTACCCTCTCTAATACAATAATGTCCTGTTTGAGTGATGGAGACCAAAACTGTACGGCATATTCTAGATGGGGCCTTACCAGTGCTCTATACAGTGGAAGAATGACCCCTTCCTACTGTGAATCAATGCCCCTTTTAATACAACTCAAGACCTTATTTGCCCTTGATGCTGCTGACTGGCATTGCTTGCTGCAGCCAAGTTTATCATCTACAAGGACTCCAAGGTCCTTTTCCGTAATGGATTTGCCTAGTGCAGTCCCATTAAGGGTATAAGTGGCTTGGATATTCTTACATCCCAGGTGCATGACTTTACATTTATCAACTTTGAATCTCATTTAACACTTAGCTGCTCAGATTGCCAGTTTGTCAAGATCCTGTTGCAAGGATGCCACATCCTGGATGGAATTAATTGGGCTGGATAGTTTTGTGTCATCTGCAAACACTAATACATTACTTATAATACCCCTCCCTAAGTCATTAATGAACAAGTTAAATAAAAAGTGGACCCAATACCGAGCCCTGAGGGACCCCACTAGGAAAATTGTTATGCAACAAGTTTATAAACTTGTTCCCATTAACTGATCTGGCAGTACTATTGCTCCAGTTAATATCTGGGTAATTAAAATCCCCCATTATCATTACTTTACCCAAACTAGCAGCCTTTTTTATTTGTATCAGGACCTTAGCCTCCTCCTCCTCACTTACATTAGGCGGGTCTATAGCATACTCCAACAATTAATTTGCTGGACTCTTTACAATTGGTAAAGAACTCCACCCAAGAACTCCACTTCTGCTCCCTCATTTTAAATCATCACCTCCTCCTTTATATAAGCTTTTAAATCCTGCCTAACAAACAGACATACCCCTCTTCCTTTTCTATTGCCTCTGTCCCTCTGAAACAAAGTATAGCCACTGATATTAACTGCCCAGTCATGTGACTCATTCAACCATGTTTCAGCCACACCAATCACATCATATTTTCCCTCCAGCACCAGCACCTCCAGCTCTTCAGTTTTACCAGTCAGACTCCCTGCATTTGCAAACATACATTTAATACTGGTACCATATTGAACAAATGGCATGTGGTCCTCCCTATCCTTAACAGTACACCCAACCAAATTTCCTCCCTCATTTCCCTTTCTTTGCCCACTATCTCCTCTAAGCTGTCTTCCACTGAACCCTTTACTGAACCCTCCCCCATGCCTAGTTTAAAATCTCCTCCAATCCTCTAGCCATCTTCTCTCCCAAAATAGCTGTCATCATTGAGGTGCAACCCATCCCTAGCAAAGAGCCTGTAGCCGACTGAGAAATCAGCCCAGTTCTCCAAAACCCTCCTCCCTTCACCAATCTCTCAGCCACACATTAATCTTCCCAAGCTCCCACTGTCTTCTTATCGTTGCTCATGGCACAGGTAATATCTCTGAGAAAATTACCTTGGAAGTCCTAGCCCTCAAATTTACATCTAGTTTTTTAAAATCGTTCTTGAGGACTTCACCTCCTCTAACTTTGTCATTGGTACCTATGTGTACCAAGATCCTAGCACCAATCTAAATAATTGATAGGTAGATTTGACCACACTTTGATTTCCTGAGGCAGTTTATTCAATAAAGGGGTGATGTTAAGACTGCATATCAATAGTTTTATTTATGTTTATCATAAATCCTGCTATTTTACCAAAATTATTATTGTAACCCGAGAGTAAGGCAATAGCTTCTTGTGGGTTGGTTATTATCAACAAAATATCATCTGCAAAGGCTTGCAGTCTAATATGCCGGGTGCCAATATGTATCCCTTGTAAGTAAGGAGAAGTTAGCAGGTATCGCAGAAAAGGACCTAAAGCCAAATTAAATAACAGGAGAGAGTGGGCATCACTGTAGGGTTCCACGTGAAAGAATAAGAGAATCTAGCCAGACGGCGATATAGTGCTGTGATAGCTTTAACAGAAAGTGTCTGAAATGTCTGAATTTCACCAATCTATTCAGGTGAGAATGAAATATCCGATCAAATGCCTTGTCAGCATCTAAATACACTAACATGTGAGTGTTTGTCTTGGGTGTAACTTATTACTGCTGTGAGAGTGTATATCTTTTACTGACTGTCTATTGCAGGTGAAACCTAATTGTTCAAGTGTTGTGCTCTCTGAAGAGATTTGTAGTCTATTTGCTAAAAGTTTAGTGAAAATATAAATATGATTAAGGAGCGAAATGGGTCTGTAAGATTCAACTAGGTCACCCATTTTGGCCTCGCTGAACCCCTCCCTGGTCTCTGCTCTATCTGAAATGTGTTGGTAGAGAGAATGTAAGATTGGTGTAATGGCATTGCACAGTATTTTATAATACTCTGCTGTGAAGCCATCTAAACCTGGGGCTTTTTGGTTGGCAAATGGTTTAATAGAATCAGCTATTAATGGGAATATTAATTGAGTGAATATCCTGCAAATTGTTTATGTGGGCTTGATAAACAGTTTCATAATATCTTTTAAAGTCATTCATAATTTCAGATGAAGTGAATTTTGGTCCCTCCAGGGATATAATATTCAAAATATATTAAGCAGCTTTCATTTTTCGTTCCAAGTTAGCTAGAAGGCGACCAGTTTTGTTGCCACATCTATAAAATTGGTTCCTTCTAAAAATCAAGATTTCTCTTTGCCCTATTGGTATATAAAGTGTCCAAATCCTGCTTAGCTTGAATGTAAGTTTGGCAATCATTTTCCTTGCCAGTAATCAAGTAGGTTCGATAAGCAGTGGTAAGAGAAAGATTTAATACATCTGTATTGGGTGTTTGGCACTATTAGTGATGCTTATAACCTGTTAATGGAAACCATGTGCACAGTAAGATCAGCCCAAATGGCATGTGTTGAGCTGGAGCTCTTTAAAATGCCATATCTCCCCTACCAGATGTCCCTAAATTTGAATTATTTGATTATCTGTGGAGACGGCCTTCCTGTCATTCTTAGCTTTCTGAAAATGGGTTTCTGGATAACAGTTCCCATACCCGTATAAAGATCAGTTGTTGCAGTCAGAAGTCCCAAAAACGCAAAATGGCCAATAAATGTAAAATGGCCCATAAGTGAAATACCATAAAATACAAAATTAATGCAAAATGAACAAAAAAGAATGCTAATCTCTTTCATGACAATAAAAATATATTGTGATGTGTAGGTGTGACATGATTATTTAATGTCCATAAAAACAGGCTTCATTTCTGCAAAGAGAACAATTTAATGATATTTTGCAGTACCTGCTTGCCATTGGGTTCCCTAGTAGTCTCTCAGGCTGGAATAGGATACATGATGGGAGAGAATACTATTTATACAGTTTCTTGAAATGCCTGATCACTTTGCACATATAAATACCCAGTCAGGATATACTAGCAGGTCATCTTTGATTAATGAAGTACATAGTACTGCTTTGTATCTTTGCCAGACAGGTTATACAGAACTAAGCTAAACATAAATGTGAAAAGGGGGTTCAAAAGAGGGCTGAGCTGAAATAACATTAAATTAGACACATGAAGACTAATTTACAGTCTTCAGATTCATAAGCAAGTAAACAGTTATTTTTTTTAACCCATCCTATGTCCACATTATACTCATGCACATTAACCCAATGATTTACATATCACCTCAGACATATGAGGGACTCAATTACAAAGCTGTGAAATCTATTTATACCAGAGAAATAATGTGCAACAGACAATAGTGTAAAATATATACAATAGAGCTTCTTTTGTCTGATTTTAAGCTGTGCATCATGATCACTAAAACCATTCATGAAAAAAATAGAAAAATTGCGGTATTTATAAAGGTGTGTGTTTTATTTTGATCTAAGATCCAGTGTACCTTCACCCACACAGAAAAGAACGGCTAATTAATGTGTTAGCACTGCAACATTTTTTTTCATTTGTGTTCCAATATTTTCTGTTTATAAATCAAAAATAAATCATTTGGATACGTGTGTCACTTCAAACTAAATTCCGTGTGATCCAGCAAAAAATGAATTATTGTATCCAACCTTAGGGGGCTGTATCTAATTAGTTCACTTGAACGCATTGCCGTTGTAATTTTGAATATAAATAGAATCCAACCAAGAGAATGGTTTTCATGAACTATTTCTATAAAGCATAACCACAAAATTATACAGCATAAAAAAAAGAAAAAAAAAAAAAAATGGACTAAGTAATTTTGTTCCAAGCCTTCATTAAGGGTGATGACACACAGTATGTTTTGTTGCCCATGCTGGAGAAGATAAAATGTACAATGTACAAACTCTGATTCACAAAAAAAACACTTTCCATGTATTTCCTGTTACTAACTTCCTGTTGGTTGATGGAACACTCCTCCGGCCTCCTGTGGGGGTTGGTAGGTAATGTGGTAAAATATATTTTTTGGACTCTAGGGGAAAAATATTCTTTCTGGCATGGGTTTATATTATACCTTTCTTTCCCCAGCTTAATGAGGCAATATATCCTCTTGTTTAACATGAGTACAATGAACAGGAAATGCTCTGAACATGCCTTTTGCCATGTTCATGAGTTTTTAACTATGAAAAATCTATTGTTTTTATTATGTCTTAAGCTAGATAATTAAATTTCCACTTCCACTTTTGCCTGTCCTATCTATTCTAAAATGCTGCAAGACTCAATCATTTATGCCATTGGCCCACATCAGCCACTTCCCCATGAATATCCCTGGCTCCCAATCTCCTCTTAAAGGGGACCCGTCACCCAAAAAAATTATTCAAAATCCTATTTTATCAGATTAGTCAAGGAAAATGAACTTTAATTACACTATATAAATCATTTGAATCTTGTTTCCTTCAGTCTGGGATTTCAAAATTATAGCAAGCAGGCAGGAGCCATTTTGTGGACACTGTTATTAAGGCAAGCCTTGCATCATCTCAGAATCTTGTTTGTGCTCCAGAATGGGGGACCCGAAGTCCATCCCCATGCCCTGGCTACACAATTAAATGGTAAAGAGAACGGGGGAATGTGTGGAGAGCAGTGACATCTAGAAGGTGCTGAATTGAAAGTGAAAGTAATGGTCTGCCCCGCCTCTATGCCATGGGCATAGAGGAGGGGCAGACAATATTTGATTGACAGCTGAGATTTTGAAATGAGTTTACAACAGCTATGAATGCTTAAATAAAAAATAGAAATTGGATTTCATGTTTAATTTGAAAAGGACTTTTATTATACAGATTTTTGTGTCTGGGTGACAGGTCCACTTTAAATTAAATTAAAATAAAATGACTAACACTCACATTCAAAGCCCATAACAGTGAATAGCCTCTCCTAATATCTCAGCTCTAATCTCAGAATACACTCCTTACAAGCTACACTCTGCTTCTGACCTTTCTCTCTCTTCTCCTCCCATAACTTCATCCCATTCCCGACTGCAAGACTTTTCTTTCTGGCATGTGTTTATATTATACCTAAATGTAACGCACTCTTTTTCCCCCCAGCTTAATGGGGCAGTATATCCTCTTGTTTAACATGAGTACAATGAACAGGACTTGCTCTGAACATGCCTTTTGCCATTTTTTTAACTATGAAAAATCTATTGTTTTTATTATATCTTAAACTTAACTGGGCAAAACAGGAAATTCTTGGGAGGTAGATAATTAAATTACAAGTACAGCGATAATTCCCCTATTTAACAAACTTCTGCTAACAAAAAATTTACAACAAAGGAGGAAGGGGGGTAGTGTATAACTGAGGTTATACCACCTGTGACATCCAACTGTATTGTGAATAACATACACATGATTTTGTTACAGTGGCATAACGTGTTAGTAAGATCTCAGTGTAAAAATGTCTTACTACTGGCAGGGATTTAACAACAAAAAAGGCAGACTGAATACCTTAGGGGGGTTTGGTCGATGCAAGGTGATGAGTGGTTTTAGTATATGTGAGACAAAGTGGGTAACTGGATCTAAACATAGTTTTTTTTGTGAGACCACCCAGTGAGTTCAGAAAAGAGTAATGCTGAGCAATGCTACATTTAATTACTGGGAATAGGATTCCCATAATTTGTATGACATATAATTGTGTAACATACATACATGCAACTCCCAGGTGCAACAAATTCCCTGAAACTGTTTTCTTTGGGAGTTATTTTCTATTATGCTTGCCAACTGAACCAATATTAATATCCACTGCTCAGAGTCCAAGGCTCAACATTGCCCAAGCAAGGTTATTTTTCTCTGTAAGATTCCTCAGGATTAATTTAATATGTCAGTAGAAATACCGAACCTCTTAATAACCTTTGAAGAAAGAAGACACAGACGCACCATGGGATAACAGTCCAGGAAATAACTAGCCACATTTGCTTTACTTACTCCCGGATCAATTAGCTGAAGAATAATAGAAAACAATACGTGACCCCCATCATCACTATGCCCACGCTCACCTACAGCTATTGGGAGGAGGTCCTTAAAATTCCACTTTTCCTTGTCCTATCTCTTCTAAAATGCTGCTAGACTCATTAATTTATGCCATTGCCCCACATCAGCCGCTCCCCCATGAATATCCCTTAGTGGCCCCTCCCAATATCTCAGCTTTAATCTCTGAATACATTCCTTCACACAACCTACACTCTACTTCTGACCTTCACCTCTGTTCTCCTCATAGGACTTTTGTCTGTCTCTGGAACTCTTTGCCTTGAACTGTCAGACTCTTCCCTTCTCAGCACCTTCTTATCATTTCTTAAGGAAGGTGACCTATAAAAATATACTAACTATACTAAATATACTAACACTACTTATCTAATGATTACTACTAATCTAATCTAATACTACTTATCTAAACAGCAACTTTCATTGGAAAGTTGCTGAATAAAAAGCTAAATAACTCAAAAACCACAAATAAAACCAATAGTAAATTGTCTCAGAATATAAGTCTCTTCATAATACAGGTATGGGATCCGTTATCCGGAAACCCGTTATCCAGAAAGTTCCGACTGTACTAAAAGTTAACTCAAAGGTGGACAACCTCTTTAAATAATCAAGTCGAAATTTCAGAACAGTGAGGTGTTTTTCTGTTCCGCCTTACATGTGCACAATAAAAGACACTTCATGAAGACTTAAATTTGCCATGCCTGGCTACTTTTCTAAAAGCATTCCATTTGAAAAAGGAATTTTCAGCATATTAACAGGCTACTTTATTCCCAGCAAAGCTGCTGTTTACATATATTGGGAATTTGTACTTTTTTTATTCCAGTCATGTTCCAATTTGCTGGTTATTTATATGGTTTATATGCAGTATGTTGAGCAAGTGCTTCCGCTGCTTAATTATAGTCCACTTGCTGCTGATCATTACTTTGTACATACAAAAGCTGATGCAGAGTTATATTTATCTTAGTGTTTAAATGTATTGTTGCTTTTTTACAGTCTGTACTAAACAGAACTACTAATGTGTTCTGGTCTCTTAAGTGGAGAATCATTTCATATTTTTAGAATTATTTTAGAATTAGAATTATTTTGCAGATGGTAGATCACAGTGCTACACTCATCATCTACACTCTCACAGATACAGTATATACATTTAGGGATATTATTTATAAAAGGTCGAATGTTAGAGTTTTTTTTATACCTCGAATAAACTTACAACTCCAATGGAAAAAACTTCATTCTGCGAGTTCGAGTTGTGAAACCCAAAAAGTCGAATTAATCGAGTTTGCGGGCAGAATCCTCTGAAAAAAACTCAAAAATCATGAAGGCTATTAACATCTTGAACTGGTTCAAGGGAAATCTGACACTGACTCCTACATGAACTTGACAGGTTTTAGATGGTGTATTTTCAGATTCAAGCTATTTCCAGGGTCAGGTATAAAAAATATCCAAAAATTGTAGTTGTTTTTTAACTTGAAAATGTAAGTGTTGACCAAAAAATCGAAAATTTAATGAAAAACACTAAAAACACAAAAAAAACAACTCTTTAAAATAATAATGTGCATTAAAAGTTGCCTATAGGTCATGTTGATCATGTTTCATTGATAGGGCTGCTTTTGTAAGTAATTGTTACTTGAAGTTCCTAAGCCTGACTGTCCCTTCTCACAAAAATGCACAAATATGGCAGTTTATAGAGAAACTTGGGGGGTCTGATATGTAATTTGATAGGATTTGGCAAACACTTTATTGGGAAAATTATAAATTATAAATAGCATGCAAAGACATAGAAGACAAAGTCTACCTAAATTAGAATTTTATTTTTAAAAAATTTTCTGTACTTAGCTGTAGTAGTTAACTAGTATGTTTTAACTTTGCACCGTGGATCAGGATGCATTTCACTGCAAGTTGTACTTGTATAACTATGCATGTGACAAATAATTAATCTTATATGATCTATTTTCTATCTTAACTGTATTAATAATGTTAGTGCACAAATGGGGTGAATCTCATCGCAAAAATGCATTTTTGTGGTTCTGTGCAGAAATATGCCATGTCTGTGCACTAACAAGTCAGACAGGGTTGTTTTAATGGCCACAAATGCCCAGGCTTAAGGCGGCACAATTTTAGGAGGATGAGCATGCCGTCCAACCACACCCGCATTGGTTCAGAAGCACTGGGGTTTTGCATTAGATACAATACTTTTTTAAATTTCCTGCGCACCAATGCCCAGTAATCCGGACCTGATGTTGAAAATTTGCTCATGTGCATAAAGGAAGGGGATGGGACAGGGTGAATGAATGGTGACGGGCCTAGGGGTGCCTGCTATGTAAATCCAGCCCAGCCTTCACCAATCACCCTCCACTGCTCCACAGACAACAGATCCTCCCTCTATCTCCCCTAAAATTTCAGGTATAAACCTACAAACATATTGTAGGTTGAGCAGAGAATGGTGTGAGGTGCGTGAAGGTAAGGACCATGAGGCAGATTTGGCACTTTCGCTGTTTAGGGAGGCTAGTTAATGCAATATTCTGCATTGCTTTTTCATAGTAAAATGACACACATATTCTTTCAAGTAAAATAAATGCAGTGTTCAGTTCAGATGCAAATAAAGTTAACCAGAAACAAATTCACATCTCTCCACTGTATGCACTAACCAGTTCCAAAAGACTCTCTGTCCCTATGATGTTCCCTGACATGCTGAGGTCTAGGTCTGTAGGTCTGTAGTTCTGACCAGGCTGCCTCCTCCTCCCCCTCCTCCCTGCACTGCTTCACCAAGATACTCATTCTGAGAGAAAAAAGTGCCTGTTCCTTATGCTGACAGTTTTCATTATTTCTGCAGATGTTGTCCCACAGATGTTGACACTGCTGGTTTGCCTTCATTAAGCCCATGCTGGGGTTGATTAAAATTTTCCCTTTAATTAAAGCGGTCCTGGCAGCAGGCAGAGTGGGCGAGTAAGGACCCCCACCCCACGCTTACATCTAACACTGGTGCTGGGAGCGTGGGGCCCACAGGTGTGTGTTGTGGACTGTGACTGGCTTTCCAGAAGGGCACTTTATTGTTGTGTGATAGGAACAGGAATAATAAATGTATTAGTAGATACAATGTTCTGTGAATAAAGGAGAACAAGGCTGTACATGTGGTTAGAAACAACATCTAAATTAGGCTTTCTTAACCTAGGGGTCAATACCCAAAAATAGCTTCTCATGCTGTTTAGGTTGGATATCGGTGTGATCCCTTTTAATACAGCAACATTTCTTCCCACAATAAACACTGCTAATTAAAATAATCTGAATAATTAATTTTTGGATGGCAAAGCTATCTCCCAGATAGATAAACAATGGTAATTAAAATAAGATGAATAATGAATTCATGGGTGGCAAAGCTGTCTCCCAGATTAAATCGTGGTCCTCTAATCTAAATATATAACCATAGATAAATTCATTCATTCAAACTTAAGCACAGCACTATATATGTATGTGTATATATATATATTTATGACTCTTACCATTGCATCATACTTGAGGTAATTCATAAAATAAGCAGCTTCGTGCCCCTTGTAGTAATTGAACCAGATTGTGCCCTGGTACTGATCCCCTGCGTCCAACAACAGCACATGCTCCTGAGTGCTCCGGATCTCCTTGATTTTGGTGAACCTCCTGGCCACCCCAGCATAGCAATCTTCAGGGTTGCCACATTTGCCCGAGTCCCTGTTAGTTTGCTCCACTCGAGCATGGACATCGTTAGTGTGGAGTATGGTCAGCTGGAAGGTGCCAGTGGTAGGAGAGCAGCATAGACTGCAGAGCAGCAGAAGCAACATGGAAAGGTTCTGCATTTCTGCACTGTACTTCTACCTGCTGTGCAGTTTGCTCTGGGACTCTGCTCTCATTTACTGTTGCTGCCTCCTACACTTCAAGTGAAAGGCGTGTAGCCTAGAAAGGGAAAGGGGAGGTGGAGTCCAAATCAGATTGCAAAGAGAGCTGGTAGCTCTGCTCTTGCAACTGCTCAAGCACACTACACAAGCCTTAGATTACATGTACTTCTAGCTGGCAAGAAGCAATCACACTATTCAGATATTTATTGATCCAAGGTGCGAAAGAAAGAAGCAGAAAGAAGATAAGTACCCAGCAGGTTTTTCTGAAAAAAAATTTTCCCCCCTGATAATACAGTTTGTGAATAATGGTGCAGAAGTGTCAGTAACTAGTAGTATTTTCTCTGTCACATTACACACACAGACCAAGTTCCGACAAGCATATATTTATTTGCATCTAAGCTTACAGCAGAAAAGATTCTAGGGGAACTTTTCATTGTGTTCTTTGCTTACACATACGTGTGGGCATGGTATTTAGGTTTACAATGTGCACAGAAGAGATACCGGTAAATCATTAGCCACTGGTATTTTAGGCAGCAGTGAAAAAATAGTACAGATTTAATTCGTTTTAGATGCAGGAAATTTTTTTTTTCAATACTAGACATTGGGTGCTAGTCGACCTGCACCTGATCCTAACCCGACACTTGAGAACCTGCACCCGACCCTTAACCACCGCGCTCTCCTAGGACATAAAACACTATACCTGTTCATAATATCAGGTTATCGTGTTATGTATAGTGCAACATATTTTCATGATTTCGACTCTCTACTAAAACAGCCCCCTAAGTTACACGATTATATAAATTTGAACAACTTTCCCACAAAACTGGCATTGCCGGGTATTACAAGTTACTTTACACAGACACAGGGGCCCATTTACTTTGCTCGAGTGAAGGAAGAAAAAAACTTTGAATGTTTTTTTTGGCTACTTCGACCATTGAATGGGCTACTTCGACCTTCGACTTCGATTCGAACGATTCGAACTAAAAATCGTTCGACTATTCGACCATTCTATAGTCAAAGTACTGTCTCTTTAAGAAAAAACTTCGACCCCCTAGTTCGCCACCTAAAAGCTCCCGAAGTCAATGTTAGCCTATGGGGAAGGTCCCCATAGGCTTTGGTAGCTTTTTTGGGTCGAAGAAAATTCGTTCAATCGTTCGTTCGAACTATTTGAGCTAAATCCTTCGACTTCGATATTCGAAGTCGAAGGATTTAACTTCGATGGTCGAATATCGAGGGTTAATTAACCCTCGATATTCGACCCTATGTAAATCTGCCCCTAAGTCTAGAAAAACAGGTTGAAATTGTTTGATGACTTTGCCGACCACTGGAAACTTTTTCTGCAGATACCCATGTTAATTGGGGTTTCCTTGTCTTTTACAACTCATCAGCCATCATAGTGATGTGCGAAATTTTGTCCCATTTCAAAAAATTGTGGTTGTCCATAAATGTAAATGCATTTTGGTAAATTTTCACCATTTCACAAATTTTCAGCAAAGTGAAACAGGTTAGATTTGCCCATCCCTATGTGGTATGTGACTGTAAAGATTTAGTTTTATCATAGTTTCTTATCTTTATTGTTTATAGTTCAGCCCTCTTACTATTGCTATTGCATTGTAACTTCCAAGCAGTAGCCTGGTTGCTATGGTAAGCTCTGGCAACTGGATAGCATTTAAAGTTCCAAAATTCCAAGCCTGAAAGCTGCATAACAACAAATGGAACTCCTGGCCCAGTGCAGGAGTTGGGATGCCTGAAAGTTTTCTGTTTTAGGTAAGTTGTGATTTAATACCAGCTAGGTGAGTGTGTAGGGTCCTCTTACTGTGAGGAGGTTCACCATTCTAGTCAGTTTATAGGAGGACCATCAAGCAAAGGGGTGAGCTTGTACCCCTGGGAGGAAGTATGGGTTGCATGTGATTGGTGCTATGGAGATAGCAGAGTGTATACCAGAGTGTATAGCTGATCCCAAAGCGTTAGTATATGTTGTAAGCATGGGCTTTGTCCTTGTGGGCAGACTGTCAGTGGGGCCCAGAGTAAAGCTTTTGCAAAGTATGGGTGGTTTAAAAAGTTTTCCAGTTCTACCCATAGTGGGGATGAGAATTAAAACTGAGCTAATTGGGATGCTATAAAGTATTTTCTTAGGTTAGGGAAGCCTGAGCCTCCTTCTTGGGGTCTTCTTTGAAGTTTGGGGAAGAGTGTCATCTTCACTTCCGTTATGCTACCTACCCAAGAGATTTGCTCCAGTCCTCCGGCATCCTTTGCAGTTTTATTTATGTATAGGGGAAGTAAGCTTGATATAACTGGTTGTATGATACAGTAAAACTTATGCCCAATATAGTAATATGCTTATTACACCACTGAACTTCAAAGTTTATGGTCAAAAGCTTAACCATCTCTGAGGGCAGATTGATATTTAAAGCTACAGTTTTTATGGGATTTATCACTTATCAATCCAAAGTTTTGCAAAATTTTGCATACATTTGGCAGTGATGCGAGTGGTCTGGAGACCAGTATGGTTACATATATTTATTAGGTAAGTTCCTAATAAAGTTGTTGAGCTGTGCTTGAGATATAGAGGTGGTGGAAGCATAAAGCTGCTTATAAAATTTGTAGAACTCTTGCAGAATTTAAGGTAGTGCATTATAAAGTTGGCCAGATGTGGTTCTGAGGGTGATTATTGTGGTAAAATCTAGTCTGTAGCAGCCTTCATGCAAAAAGACGGCTCGGTTTGTTAGAATGAAACAAAAATGTTGCCACTGTAATGCATGTTGTGTTTTAGTGACTAGAAAGGTCAATACTGAGGTTGGCAGCTTGGGAAGATTGTAAATCCTCAAGCTCTTTAGTTCTAGTTTTCTTATAAGCTCCCAGTTTAATCAGGTGCCCTCTAATAACCGATTTGTGGGCTTCCCATAGTGTGTCATATGATATTGTTGAGCTTATATTGTTTGAGAAGTAGTCTTTAAGTAAAGTTGTGTATAATATTCAGGGGAGTTTTTAACAGGAGTTCATTCAAGCGCCATCTGGTATAGGTTTTGGATATCTGTTGCAAAATAACTCTGTATGATAGGGGGAGTGGTCTGACCATAGAACTGTTAAAACCTTGGAGGACTTGGGCAGGGAGACATGTGTTTGAGAAACCCAGATGTGGTCTATTCTTGTGTAGAGTTTGTAGGGTGCGGAGGACTGGATGTCTAACTTAACAGAACGCTACTTTTCAGCTCTCTAATGCTGAGTAAGTCAGTAAGTAAGGTGGCTACATGGGACATAACTGTCCAGTGAGATTGCAATTGATCCTCAGCATTCAGCTCAGATTCAAAAGCAAACAGTTATGACCCATGTGCCCCCCTCAAGTCACTGATTGGTTACTGCCTAGTAACCAATCTGTGGAAACCAAGAGAGCTGCAAAGCAGGAAGCAGTGTTCTGGCTATTATGTTACACATCCAGTCACTCCAGCCTTTATATATTACATTATTGACTATATTGAAAACATGTTTTATTTTGCACAGCCTATCTATTTACCCAGTTTTTATTTTTACATTGAACTATTCCTTTAAAGTTATAAGGAATTAAATACATCTAATTTATTAGTGATTTGTAGGAGTGTTTTAATTATCATCTCAGTTTAACAGTAATTCTATAATTAATCTTTTTTTATCCTGTGTAACAAATCTTCTATGAATTTCAAGCCTTATTTGTATTTATCATGAAATTATCATGAAAATGCAGTGGAGTTTACACCATGTTCAATTTTAGCCTGAAAAATGAAATAGGAAAGAACATCTGTGCTCAGTATTTCCATGCAGCACAGTGCTACTTTTATTCATCTGCACTATACAGGAAATTCAGTAGGAAAATGATCTTACAATAAAATACCACAAATTGCATATTACTCATATCCAACCAAGAATATATGGTAATAAGTGGTATAGCTTTCAGTTAGCCAAGGTTAAACAGGATATTTCTTTACAAACACTCATGTTTTCATTTAAAAATTTGAGATGTCTAAAGAGACAGAATAAACATATAAACTGTATGTAACAAAAAAGCCACATATTGAGTAATGTAATGAAAACTTTTAGGTTTGCCCACATCTATTAACCCATAGCAACCAATCGGATCAGTAAATGCTACCTGTGGGATGGTTGCTATGCGTTACTAGATCAAATTGGAAATAATTTATTACATTACCAACTACATTTTGCCAGATGCAGGATCCCATAGCATCCACTGAGATGTTTACTTTCAAACATATGACCATTAAAAGGCTGAATAGACCAGTAGCAAACCCTGAAAGTTTTCCAATAAAAAAACTTGATACATGTTCCATTATTTAAAATATGTTTTCCAAGGTTGTGTCCTGGTATGCTTTCTTAATTGGTTACCTTGGTTGAATATATTTTCAGAATGCATAACCATACAGGCCCGGATTTGTGACAAGGCCGCATTATGGGGACCTGTGCGTCCCCATTCAATAGCGTTGTATGCCGGCACTTACATGCAGGCGAACGTGCGCTCGTGGCGCACGGGGTCAGTGTGGGCGGGCCAGCCCGAAAAATCCGGGCTTGTAACCATATAGGATAATATTAAAGAGCTTGCAGTGGGGCACCTCCTGGAGAGATAGAATATGAGATTTGACAGAGATACTTAAAATCAGAGTTTACACATTCCTGTAACAGAAATAAATATGCTATATAATTGCTTTTCACTTTTTTCGATTTAGTTAAATATTCCATATTGTCACAGGCTGGATGATATTTTAAAATTATGATTTCATATAAAAGTATGTTTATTTTTGGCAGGTATATGTTGTAAGGATTATGTAATAAAAGATGCAAAGTTTACTACAAGTCTAGTTACCTATAGAATCAGTCAATTGCAGTTACTGTCACCTGATTAAAATCAAACAGTCAAAATATTCAAAATATTATAGCGCAAGCATACTGTGCGTTGGAAGTATATATATGTGGAGTTTATCCCAAGAAGTTAATTTGTCTCTTTCCTCAAATGTAATCTTTTCTTTTGAATTCCAGATTGATAAAGGGTCAAATGATAAGATAAAAAAAGCAAGTGGTATACTGAGCATCCTTGTCTTGTTTCATTATAGGGTCTATTTAGGGAACGGGTTAGTGACACGTACAAATATTTGATTCATTATTGTCCTTTATGACTGACTCATTTCCAGAAAGATATAATTATCTAGATAAATGCTGAGAGCGCACATGTAAGCAAAAGTAATTGTTGCACAAGTGCAAGTGTTCAGTGACTTTAACAGTGCATTCAAGCAGATTTTATACTTAGAACATTGGCTAGTCAGCACCTCTGGCACTACTTGTTTATCAGTGTTATTAGCAACTGCTGATAAATATTAATATGTATAATACTTATATAAATATGCACAGTATCCTTCTGTTGTCTCTATCTCACTGCTATTGTCAGATGTATTTAATGGTTTAAAAAAAAAAAGTTTACATCCATAAGATATTCCGACCGACTCTGAATATACTGCATATATAGAATATAAAAGTCACAATACAAGGCTGAACAGTAAATAATTCAGTTTTTCATTATATTATATAATGTACATTTTCATTACATTAGCAGAATCATCTTCTTGATGATTTGGGATGACCCTCTAAGTTTATCTTCTCAACAGCTGCCCAGAGCACACTGAGCATGTGTGTGTCACTGACACTCCTAACAAAATACAAGATGGGGATCTCCTGTGCCTGGATCATTACTGTTATAGAGATGTTTAATCTTTAGACTGATGAGGTAAGTTCAATATACAGTATAAATATGCCATTTTTCGCCATATTCTTTTTTAAGGTTTTGTTCTCCTTTAATTCATATGATACAGGAGAAAGACTAAAATAAATGTACACTAGGGAGACTTTTATGAACAGTCTATTATATATAAAGATGGACTGCAGCTCACCGTTTGTTTGCTTGATTGGTTATCCTGCGGGGTATCCTGTGTTGATCCCCCAATAGAGTCAATCAGTAGAAATCCAAGTGCAGGACAAATCCCAATAAAAGATTTTGCAGTTAAGAATACTGCTGTGGATTTGTCCTGCACTTGGATTTCTACTGATGGAGACTTTTATGAAGTAACATTGGAAAAGTCCACTCTGGTCCAATAAACTTTAGCAGTTAGACCTTACTTCTCTAGTGCAGTTAGAATAATATAATTAAACTAGGTACAATATTTTGACTCCCTATACCTGTCAGTGAGCTTCTTGTGTATATATCCATATGACCCAAACATTACACATTACAGTTTAAAGGGACAGTTGTGTGGGCTTATGTAATAAAAGTTGCAACGTTTGTTATTACAGGTCTATCCAACATGTTCACCTGTTTGAAAGCAAAACACTTATATTTTGCCATAGGTTTACTGCACCTGAGCAAACTTTGGCCTTTTATAACACATAGGAGTGAGTAGGATTTAGTGAAATGATATGCAGTTGGGCTTCTATAAGCATTCTATTATCATATTACCATATGATTGTTGATAATTAAAGTTCAGGTTGACCTCTGGCACTTCCCATTGATGTCTTTGGGAAGCAACCCATAGGGAGTAAAGGAGAATGAATAACAACTGAGCCTCAGCACAATCCGAATAAAATCATACTCTTGTTTCATGGATGTAATGTTTCCGAAAATGAGAAATAGCTTTCCTGTTCAGCGAGAGGAGCACTAGTAAGCAGTGGAAAAAAGATATGCATGCTCTATTAAAAAGTCCTGTTGCCATCTACAGAAACTTGGTTTTATTACAATAATAATCAAATGTAGGGCAGGAAACAGAGTAGCCTGAAAACAGCCAATATAGTTCCAAGTATTTTAAAAAGTTAAATTTAAGGGAATTGCTGATAATTAAGCTGTAGGAGGTTCCAGGATACAAAACATTTTTGGGAATTAAACACTTACTCATGTTCCCTGAGAACTTCCAGCAAACTGGAGGGTGGGTCACCAGTGGTTATATGGGACTCCATCATGCTATCATTTCCAGCCAATAACATTGTCCAGGAAGGTGGTGCTTCTGCTAAGCTCATTCAAGAGGAGAAGCCCAGAGCTCCAACACTGCTCAGAAAGACATACTCACTGCCTAACTACAATATGTCACAATGTAGAGCGTGTTAGCGCCTCAGAGATGCTTATGCCCTCCAGTGAGCCGGCCATTGTATGTATACTGTATCTGTGAGATACTAGCAGAGATTCAAGCTCCTGTGCGATGACAATTCTTGTATATGTGTCTGCCTTTGTTGAAGGTAGCTCTACACTGGTTATTAAAAACTGTTGGATTGGGATCTCGTGCCTATAACTTAATTGTGGCTTTATTTTCCCAACCTGAGGGAAATTAGGAGGTTTAAATACTTAAAAAAAAACCACTGTGCTAATCAGTTAGTGTGGTTTTATGTGCAATAGATATTGCCAGACAGATGCAATTGCCTTCTATGAGAAAGTGAGCAGAAACCTAGACACTGAGGTGATATTTGATATTATATATTTTGATAAATAAGACCCCCGGAGCTGCAGTATTTCTGGTCAGGTGATCTCTGAGGCAGCACATAGACCATCACAAAATGGTGGTTCAAGGCAAGAGATGTATTAGACCAATATTTACTTAACTGTATATTCCAGTTTGGTAAAAACCCTTTATATGCCAATTAATATAATATATACAAAATCTGTTGTTTAAATATTAATTTTGGGGGTAAAGTTTTTCTTTAATGCATTTAAAGGAGTTGTTCACCTTCCAAATACTTTTTTCAGTTCAGTTGTTTACAGTTCACCAGAAATAAAGGCTTTTTTCAACTGCTTTGCATCTTTTATTTTTTACTGTTTATCCAAAATCTTTTAAGTTTTATGTTCCTCCCTCTGGTGTTTCAGTCTGGCAGCTCAGTAATTCAGGTGCAGATTCTGAACTGTTACATTAGTTGATACATTTCTCATCAGCATCTGTTGGCTATTATAAACTATTGTATCGATTATAACAGCTGCCATTAATGAAACACTGGGATTCTGCTCAGCAAGGACAAAGATAAGAAATGTATCAATTTAGAATAATTTACATAGTTGGCACCCCTGAGCTGCTTTAAAAAGACATAAGAAAGTGACATGAAACTTTCCATTTAAATACTAGAAAACCAATGTTTGTTGGTCTTAGTGAAGTCATTTGCACATGGATAGGAAACTGGCTACAGGGTCGGGTAAAGAGGGTGGTTGTTAATGGGACATTCTCTACTTGGAGTTATGTTCTTAGTTGGGTCCCTCAGGGCTCGGTATTGGCTCCACTTTTCTTTAACTTGTGTGGGGGAGTTTTCTGTGTTCATATAACATACTGCTAACCATAATGAAAACATCCTGGTGATGTGGCAGAACTAATAATATTATGTGCTTCCATTTTTGCTTATTTGGCAATACATGATCACAGAAAACCTATATACGAAAAGAGAAGAAAAAAATGTGTACATCCAGCTGGTGATGCGTTTGGTAATAATATAATGTGGTGCTATATTGCCATCTTGTGGTTATTTTCAAATTTGTCTTTTTATCTGAAAGCATATGTCTTCAATGAAAGACTACTAAATGAATATAAAATTAAATATTAGCCAGGTTCAATGATGTTTCTTTTTTTGGTTTATACACTACCCATATATACAGCAGGGTTGGAATGATTTTTGGAGTAACCTAGTGTACCGATATTGTGTAGGTCACAAAACTCAAACTCCTCCAACCTTGGGCACAGCTCCTGAACTCACTTGCATTCTCTCCAAATTATTGCTTTGGCTTGCTGCTAAATTGGTTTTAAAAAGACTGAAGGGGTCATTTCCAATGCCGCATTTGGCAGTTTTTTGTTTTTTTTGTTTTTAGGCAGCACTTGATTAAAGAGTAGCCCCCTACCCAAGCCAGTGTTGGGCCAGGCCAGCCAGGCACCCTAGGCAACCTGGTTGGTCGTGTTGCGTCCCTCCCCCTGACGCACATGCAAATTGGTGCACCAGCAAGAACGGTTGCATGCATTCACACAAATTGATGCAGACGGTCTCTCTCTCTCTACGGGACCAACAGACCAGCACGAGTGAGGGAAGTGATGCCAGGGGACAGGATTTGAGGTAGGTGGCACAGAAGGTACCTACTGGCAGCCCCCAGCTTTGTGCCCTAGGAATGTACCTCTTCTACCTACCCCTAGTTCCAGCGCTGACTGGAGCAGATGAAGAAGCAGTCAGCATCAGGGCCCTGTCCAGCAGGCAGTAAGGACAGGACTGGGCTGCATCTCTTATGCACCAGATTTTGATCTACATAAATCAATACAGGGAAGCAGGTATATGGTACTGGCCCAGCCACACGCCAGCAATGAAATAAGTATTTTTCTAAAAAGTATTTATTTATGGAGTAAAATAGGGTGTTAAAAACTACATGAATATGGACTTTAACCCAAAAAAAATGGACATTTCTCCAGTATATATTAGAGAACTTTAAGTATATACCACCACTACGAGTCGCTGTCTTTTGGCTATAAAATTGCAACATATCTTTGGTTGGGTATCACTGAGGAAGGGTCATGCGGCCCCAAAACAGTTGGTCAATTTAAAGTGTTGAGAGCACCATGGAATAAAATTTGGGATCACCCCGTTTGCAGTATAACAGGTATCGGCTATCTTTTCATATACCAGATTTTGATCTGGCACACTGTGCAGAGAGTGAGCAGTGGTGTAACTATAGAGGAAACAGAGGGGAAAAGGGGGGCCTGGACTATGGCGTCTGCTTCCTTTATAGCTTAAGTGAGCTGGCAGGCAGGTCTCTGTTTAAGTGGTGCCAGGCCCCTCTGAACATTTTTAACTGCCAGTAAACAAGCACTAAAGCTGGCCATAGATGCAAAGATCCAATTCTATAAATCATCGTACCATCAGACTTTCCCATCTCCCGACCTGCCGCTAACCATTCCGATCAAATAAAGTACAAAAGAACAGATCAGCCGATGTTCTGCCCCTGACAGCAATCGTACAAAAGTTATGACCGTCCAAAGCTAGTGACAGTCTCCCACTGAAAATCGTGCGATCGGCAATACACGCAGAGATATTATCGGCAGCCGACAGAAATCTTTTAACCTGTCCGATCGACCAAACGACCGATCTCCGCCAGACGAAAAATGTCAAGACTCTCCACACACGGTCCGAAAATCATATGAATCCTTGATTCATACCTTTTTGCAGTGGATATCACATGTAGTGACAAATGGTATCCTTGTACCTAATGTATATTTTACTTTATTCTCTAATAACGTCTGGCTTAATATCTAATTTGTCTCTTCCTTGGCTTTTGTTAACAGTTTATCAGGGTACCCCTTCTCCTAAACATCTCCAATATCGTCTCAATCCCTAGATAATAGCTAACTCCATAAAATGAGATGTGTTTACATTTCAGAAGTTTGCTCTTAGGGAGACCAATTATTGTATTAGAGGGATGAAAGCAATCATATTTTTTCTATAATTTTAATTGTTTTTTTCTAAAATAAAATAGTTTCCATGTCCAAATATTGTTTTACGTACTAAAAGAACGATATTATTTTAGCTTACTATGTTAGTCCACCAGTTTTATATATATCGATATGGACAGTACAGTATTATTATTTATTATTAACATGTATTTATATAGTGCCAACATATTTTGCAGGACTGTACCTTGCCTTATTACTGTTGCATCCAAAAATTCACAATACATCCTATCATAGTTAAGTGCAAACATTATATCGTGCACCTTATTTACAGTATATATTCAGAAAATTGCAGCACTTTGTTCAAAGGGCCTCTCCAGACAAAGAATACATCATCCACATATCTATTATACCAGAAAATTTATTTACAAAACATTTAATTTTGCAATATAGTTTTCTCCTCCAAATCATAGTTGAAAATGTTAGCCTAGCTGGGTGCCATGTTGGCACCCATACTAGTTCCTTATTTATGGAGGTAGTACTTGTTATCAAACATTTTGGGTAAAATGATTTTTTAAAATTAAACAGAGGAATGAAACCATGGGTATATGTTAGGGACATTCCTGATGCAAATGAGAAGAGACTATTCCTTCATTATGGGGAATGCATGAGTATAGCTATCTCTATAGTGCACAAATACCTGTATATATTAGGGATGATCCAGGATTTGGTTTGGGATTTGGCCAAGATTCTGCCTTTTTCAGCAGGATAAGATTTGGCCGAATCCAAGTACCTTGCCGAACTGAATCCGAAAAATCATGTGACTTTTTGTCACACAAACAAGGAAGTCAACATTTTCTTCAGCCGCACAAGCAGTGCGTGGTTTTCTTGCCCCCTCTTTTCCCTCATTTACATATGCAAATTAAGGTTTGGATTCAGTTTGATATTCGGCCAAATCCTTCATAAAGGATTCAGGTTTTGGCCGAATCCTAAAATAGTGGATACAGTGCGTCCATAATACATATATACTTTATTAAACATCTATATGTAAATATCTACATTGTTCTGTGTATATTTATATACAGTACATCTTTACACAACAATATATATCTGTCCACAGCTGGATACATCTTCATATCTATATTCAACTATATATATATTACATATAACTATATAGTTGGGCACCCTTTGCCATTTTTTTAGTTCATTTTGGGAAAAATAGGAAACAGGCAATGCAGGAATCAGTGTATTAAATTGCCAATGTTAATGCACAGTTACATTTATATAGTACAAACTTTAAAACATAGGAGCAAAGAAAATAGTAAATGTGGCATGTGCAAAAGTGTGGCCTCCCTATTAAGACAATATTTAATAACATTCCCTTTGGCATAGATCACAGCTTGTAAACACCTATCCAGCTGAGAGTATTTCTGTTCTTGTAGGGATTTTTGCTCACCTTTCATTGCAGAAGACTTTTAATTATGAGATCTTCTTGGGCCATCGTGCAGGTTTAAGATCTACCCACAAAACTGCAATGATGTTTAAGTCAGAAGACAGTGAGGGCCTTTCCAAAACCTTCAGCTTTTTTTCAAGTAGCTCACGGTGGCTTTTATGGTATATTATTAAACCTTGTCTTGTTGTAGGAAACAAGGTCACTTCAAGACCTTGGTGGGTCCTGGGCAAAGATCAATTTTAGTGGCCCCCATCTTAGCCTTTCACTTCATCCGTATAAATGATTATGTATATAAACAGAGGAATCATGCCATGTGCCTTGTGTTTTCCACTCATTATATCACTGGAGTTATACTGTTAAACCAAAAACCAGTTTTTCTGCTTTACCCATCAAACCCTATCCTCTTAATCATTTAGGGATATTAGTACATTTGAAAAATGATACAAATTCTGATTGCATTATGCTAGGGAGCCTAAGGGTATATATATCCCTACAGATAGTTATATTAGGTTGATATATGATTAGATTGATCAATACCAATTACCTGGAGCCAGGGTACTTCACTAACTATCACACCCTAGGGGGTAGATTTGTTAAGGGTCACATTGAGAATTCTAATTTTGAGATTTATCACACTCTGGCCCTTTTAGAACTCGAATTAGACTATTCGTTACTTAAAGCCTGCCAAGTTCATGTATAAGTCAATGGGAGAGGTCCAAGGACCAATTTGGACATGTTAGTAGCCTTCCTGACGTTCGAGTTTTTTCCAGGGAGAAAAAAACTCGAATCGAGTTTGGACGAATTCGATTCAAATTCGGCCTCTGGCTTTTATATGGTCATGAAACTCCTCTGTAACTTATAATATCCTTATAATTTACAAGAGGGGGTACTTTATTCACTATATACAGGTATGGGATACATTATGCTTAAACTTGACATTAACAAAGCCCTAAATGATATCCCATTATATATCCCATATCCTATTGAAAACAAATAATTTTAATGTATTTCCTTTTTCTCTAATAAAACATTACCTTATACTTAAGATGGTGTAAGGGGGACTCAGGCAATTCTCCTTTTCTGGTAGCCTGTAGGATGATTACATTACAATTTCCCTCCATTACTTTAACAAGGATAAAAAGGAAATAAAGATGCCTAGGAGACAGACCCTTTGTCAATCAGAATCAGAGTTAACTGTCAGCAAAGCTTGTTCCCAGCTGTGTTCTGTTCATATGGTATTAGGATCAAGTTTCAGGACTGTGAGCAGTTTTCAGTATTAGTTATCAGGATCAGTTTTCAGATTCAGAAATAAGAATCAGAATAGAATCAGAATCAAGATCAGGTATAAAAAAATAAGTTTTTTTTAAAGGTAGCAATCCTATGAGGGTCCAAAAATAATCATACTAACTGTGCTTGCAGCTAAACACCATACCATGAAATATAAAAGTAGATGATTTCTGAACAGCCTGCAAGGTTAAAGAACCTTTAGCCCCATGGAAAAAGTAAATTGAACCCTGCAAGAAGATTTTCAGCACAAATATACATTTGTAAACCTGCTTTAAAATAGTTTTCTTAAATGTTTTCATTCCACTGACATTATTAGGCCATGTATGTGTACAAGCCACTAGAGAGCACCAACATCTTAAAATAAAGTTCTGTTGAGTCACGTTGAAAACAGGACTCAACCTTCCCATCTCTAAAATATTGAATTTCAGTATCCTCTATATAATTTGTATTTTTGTCACAGTGAAAACAAGTAAACATAAATGGAATCATTCCATCTAGTGTACTGCTGGAGACACCGGAGAAAACCTTCCATATGTTGCTTTTACCGGACATGCATGATGTCCCACAAGTGTGTAATAATAGATTTGCGAAACGCCGGCAAAAAACGGAAAACAGACGCCAGCGTCGAAAAAACGGGCGCCGGCATCAAAAACGGACGCAGGCATCAAAAAATTAGACGCCAGCGCCGTTTCGCTAATGTTTTGCCGTTTTACGAATTTCGGCTAAGCGAAATGGCGCAAATTCGCCCATCACTAATAATAGTAAAGTAGTCTCACTGCTGTATCACAAAATTATTATTACTATGGCCAGTAGCATTGACCTTTTTATAGCAAAATACTTTTTTCCAAATAAAAATGACATTGGGATTTAATGAAAAGATGGTGAAGCCATTATAATTGAATAAAGCAATTGTGATTCTGTTTTGGTCTTATGAGATTTTTGTAAAATATCTAATTATGTCATAACAGAATTGCGTTAAAATAAAATTATACTCTTGCCTTAAAGGGGTGGTTCACCTTTAAGTTAACTTTTGGTATGTTATAGAATGGGTAATTGAAAGCAATTTTTCAATTGGCCTTCATTATTTATTTTTTATAGTTTTTTTTTAATGAATTCTGAGTCTTTCTAGCTGTCAAACAGGGGACCCCATCAGAAAACAAATGCTTTGTAAAACTACAGATTGTTATGCTATTACTTATCTTTCTATTTAGGCCTCTCCTATTCACATTCCAGTCTCTTATTCTAATCAATGCATGAATACTATGGTACTATGGGCCCTAGCAACCAGATTGCTGAACTTACAAACTGAAGAGCTTCTAAATAAAAAGCAAAATAACTCAAAAAAACATAAAGAATGAAAAGCTATCCCAAAATGTCTCTCGACATCTCACTTAAAGTTAATGTAAAGGTGAACAATCCCTTCAATGGATAAAAGGGGCTTTTTCAAGATACAGGTTTGGACCTGTTATCCAAAGGGTCTCTCCATAATTTGGATCTCCATACTTTATGGGGGTTATTTATAAAATCCGAATGTTAAAATCTTGAAAAATGTTAGGTTTTTTTTCCCTAGAAAACTCAAATTTTTAGACGAAAAAAAAAGATATTTATTATGCCCCAATGCTGCAAAAAACCCGAATCCGAAAATCCGCCATCTTAAAACTATCGAGGTCCTGTATAAGTCAACGGATGAGGCACCTGGATTTTTTGTGGTCTTCGCTGGGTTTAGCCCAAAAATCTGAATTTTCTGGGTTTTTGGGCAATTTGGGAAAAAGCCCAAAAAATTTGAGCGATTTGGGTTTTCGCTTGATTTTTCAAGAAGAGCATACCATGGATTATCGGGATGATCCTGTATGTAATGCTATTATTTCACTAAACTCTAATTAAGTGGGTCTCTTTTTAAGGGGTGGGTCACCTTTCAGTTAACTTATAGTATGTTATATAATGGCCAGTTCATTTTTTATAGTTTTTTTTATTATTTGCCTTCTTCTTCTGACCCTTTCCAGCTTTCAAACGGGGGTCACTGACCCCATCTAAAAACAAATATTCTGTAAGGCTACACATTTGTTGTTATTGCTTCTTTTTATCACTCATCTTTCTACCAAGGCCTTCTCCTATTCATATTCCAACTTCTTATTCATAACAACGCATTTTTACTACAGTAATTTGGACCTTAGTAACCAGAGTGCTGAAATTACAGACTGGAGAGCTGCTGAATAAAAAGCTAAATAACTCAAAAACAACAAATAATAAAAATTCTCAGAATATCACTTCTGTATCATATTAAATGTGTGAATTGATCAAATAAACTGCAAACAGAGCAAGAAACAACATATCCCACATGTAACAGGAAGCAGTGTCCAAATGGGACACCAGAGGCCCACCAAAAAACCTTAGACCAGGGGCCCACCAAAAAACTTTAAACTAGGGGCCCACTCTCAGTACTATTATTCTTCCTCTCTTCACTCAACCTCTATTCTCCTAGTCTCTTTTCTTTACATACAATAATACTAAAATCTATTATCTCATCTATTTAGCCTCTTTGTTCTCTTGTTTAGGAGCATGAGGGCCCACTGACACCTGGGCCCACCGGGAGTTTTCCTGGTAGCCCGGTAGGCCAGTCCGACACTGACAGGATGTAAACTGGGACCTCATACTATTTTATGAGGGTTCCAACCCCCAGTATTGATACTGCTACTGGTATTGTTTCTTTTAGGGTATGTTATTTATATAATTTATTTGCCTTTATGAATAATATTATTATTTCAAAAGTAATTATATATTTTCTTTAAAAATTGTAAATGATAAAATATAGGAGGAAAATCACTCTTTAGCATTGATACTTTTCGGTTTTTACTAGAGTTCATTTCCATCCCTCTTTTGTAGTACCGTAATTTCTTATATTATTCTTCTCTTTTATCCACAAAAAAAAATCTGGCACAGGAAAATAAGATAAACCTCACATGAAAGGCTTATATAGGGTTATGTTATAAAAGGCACTAAGTTTGCCCAGGGGCAGTAACCCACAGCAACCAATCAGCTGGTAGAATTTACTATTCACCTGTTTAAATGCAAGCATCTTAATGGCTGCCCTGGGTTACTGCTCCTGGGCAAACGTTGTGTCTTATATTACATATGGGGTTAGATGCTTTAAAGAATGTTACAATAATGTCTGATATTTTGATTTAAACTAAAGCCTGTCTCAGGAAACAATAAAGGTTATAATGCACCTATAAGCCCCATGAGTGCAGTTTATTTTGGAAATTGGATTATTCACAGATGTGTAGGGATGGACTCATTTTTGTAAAAAAAAAATGTATTACATTAAGGGGCAAATTTACTTAAGGTCGAATATCGAGGGTTAACCAACCCTCGATATTTGACTGTTGAAGTTAAATCCTTCGACTTCGAATATCGAAGTTGAAGGATTTAGCGATATTCGTTCGATCAAACGAACGATCGGACGAAAAATCGCACGATCGAACAATTAAATCCTTCGATTCGAAGGATTTTAATCCATCGATCGAACGATTTTTGTTCGACCAAAAAAACATAGCTAAGCCTATGGGGACCTTCCCCATAGGCTAACATTGACTTCCGTAGCTTTTAGGTGGCAAACTAGGGGGTCGAAGTTTTTTTTTAAAGAGACAGTACTTCGACTATTGAATGGTCGAATTGTAGAATGATTTTTAGTTCGAATCGTTCGATTCGAAGTCGTAGTCGAAGGTCGAAGTAGCCCATTCGATGCCAAAAAAAACATTCGAAATTCAAAGTTTTTTTCCTCTATTCCTTCAATCAAGCTAATAAATGGGCCCCTTAAGCTCCATGATCCCTGGTGGTAAGAATCAGGGGGCGTAAGACAGAATATGACTGCACAACCACCTACTCACGTTGTTTTTTGCAACCAATCACTGGATTTTTTATCCATCACTTGGATGTCTTGAATACATTTTATAGTTTGGCTCTGTCTGGCAACCTTTGTTCGACATCTCACACTTTTTGCCATTAAAAAATTATTCAGTCACAAAAGTCTACTCTATTCATATCACAAACCAATCCCAGTTTAACAGAGCCACATGATTGTAAGAGTCCAATATAATTCAAATCCTGCAAATGAGGCTGGGCAAAGTGCTATGTTTACATATTGGAATACTATTAATGCTAAGAGTAAAAAGACAGGTTGCCTCTTTGTAGATCTAGGGAATCTTGAGCATTTTTTGTTCATTAACCCAAAGCAATACATTGCAAGGTTATTTACCTAGTCCAATAAGTGTACCAATGCATAATGTAAGCAGTTAAGCTATCAGTTGGCAGAGACCCCTGAATGCCCTTGAAAACAGCCACTAAATCCATGTAAGATGCTGATAACAGGATAACGTTATGCTTAGCTGGGATATCGTTTCTTACAAAGCCACTTAATGTATATAAAGGGTCATGAAAATCAATCTGCCATCCGACAACCATAGATGTCCCTGACTTGGAGAACCAATGTGTAATAGAAGCAATTTCAAAGATAGCCTAAAAGAGGCATATGTTTGGCATCAAACTGAAGCAAACATATTCTAAATCTACATATACAGTGTTTTAATTGTTTTATATAATTGGCGCTATTTATTTGTGCTTCAGATACATTATTTATTCAGCTGTCTTCTCTTCGCATTACAGACAGGACAGTTATTATATGCATGACTTGCTATGAAACGCGAGATCCTTTCACATAGCAAAGAAACCTGACTTGTATTTGTTACAGATATAATAACTTCTGACTAACGCTGCTTATCCGGTTTCTAATTCATCACATTCATTATTGATCAAGGAGGGTTATGCTCGGCACAGAAGAAGCACCACACTATGCCCTTACACTATGCTTTTTATTTGTTTATGTCAGTGTTCAGTAAATAAAATACCCTCATACAAGAATATCGATTTTAGGACATAGGGGCAGATTTTACTAAAATTCAAACAGGGAAATCCTTAAGGATGCTCAGCTCTTCGGATGTTAGGAAATTGTTTAATGAGTTGACAGTTTTATCAGAATATGGCTCACTGCACTGTGCAGTCATTAGTTACCCCTTAGAATCCTGAAAGCCCCAATGCAACCTGCAAATGCATTATTATAGCACTATAAAAATAGCCAAGAGTGTAAAATCTCCCCTCCAATTGTATTATTTTGTTGTGTACTGCAATGCACATGATTAATACATCATTGACACTTTTGTGTTTTACAAGAAGACTGTTATAGTATCAAAAAAAAAAAAGATTTTTATCATATGTTATTGGATCATAATTTACATGCGAAATCAGAGGCATCTTTACAACATTATAATAATTATACTATTATTACATAGTGACAACATATTCAGCAGCGCCTTACAGAGAGGACACACATCCGGTGCTGCCCCGTTGAAGCCTCACACGCACAGGATAGTTATATTATATTCCCAACATGACATCCGAATCTCATGTCACTTTTATTTACAAATCCACAAAGCATGTTTACAACATGGTTCCTAGGTTACTCTTTTAACAATATCAAGTTCCAAATCAGCATTTATTGCACCTTACAGATTCAAAAGGAAATATCTAGATGTCTCCATCATAACCATAGATTCTACTTTTATCTTTTGTATTTCTATTTTCTGCATCCAAATATATATACAAACATAAAGCTTCATTCTGCCTCTTGTAGAGAACCTCTCAGAGCATTACATAATTCTTACTGATTACTGCAAGGGGGTTATTTATCAAAGATCACATTTTTAGAGCTATGTGAGCTATTTTAGACCTCGAAAGAACTCCTGAATGGTTTCTAATTTAAGAAAAACTTGAATGTAAAACACTTGAATCGATGAAGTCGGGGTTGAGAACCCGAAAACTCAAATTGATCGAGTTTTCTGCGGGGAAAAAACTCGAATCGCTCCATTTGATCAAGTTTTCGAGAGAAACCCACTGAAAAAAACTTGAGCATCATGAAGGCTGCAGACATCTTGAAATAGTTCAAGGGACCTTTGCTATTGACTTCTACATACCCAGGCAGGCTTTAGACGGTGTATTTTTGGATTCAAGATATTTCCAGGTTCAGAGTATAATGCATCTTGAAAAAATGTGAGGTTTTTGTTTTAAAAAAAAACCCGAAAAATTTGAGTTTTAACTTAAAAATACCCCCGGAAACGAGAATCTTTAGGGTAAAAGTCAACTTTTTATAACTATTGAACATTTGGGTAGCGATGATGATTTCAACGTATTGCAGCCAGCGGCATCTAAAGATTTGTGAGATCAGTAATCAAAGTTAGTGGAGTGAAGGGGGAATCACATTTTCTATATAAACAGTGTGGATTTTTTTCTAAATAAATGTATATTTGAAATCAGTTTCTTTTTTATAGAGAACCTGGGACATTAGGGGCCCTGGCTACCAATGTATGTTTTGGTTTTCAACCACTAGGCCCCGGGGGGGGGGGGGGTTTGATCATTTTGTTGTATATCACCCCTTGCAGTATCTAGTAGAATTAAATGAAAGGCAACTGGACATTGTGGGGGTTATTAACTAAACTCAAATTTTTCAGGGTTTTTTTAAAAAAATCCTGAATCCGAAAATCCGCCATCTCCAACCTGTTTCTGTGGTTTGCGCTTGAATTAGCGCGAAAATTCAACTTTTAGGTTGGGTTTTGCTGGGTTTATTTAAAGGGTTGTTCACCTTTAAATTAACTTTAAGTATGATGTAGAGAGTGATGTTCAGAGGCAATTTGCAGAATGTCAATGTAGAATGCTTTATTGGAGTGCCGTGGCATGCAAAGTTGTACACATATGTTAAGTGCCATCATGGGAAAATTAAAGTATGCTGTTTTTTTTTACTGAGATAACCCAGTAGTACATCGCTCTGGGCAACCCTATCAATAAACAAGCTCCTTTGGTTAAAATTTTCCTGATAGAAATTGATTGCAATTTCATAAACCAGAAATACTCTACATTCCAAAAGCATTTTCAGCTATGCACTAACTCTGGCTTTAGCTATGTATTAATGACTTCACACCACTGCCCCTCTAATGTTAATGCTTTGTGATGATGGAGATGAAAGATCAGCCATGTATATAACTGGGCTCTGGGCACGTTCCAACTTGTTTGGCATCTTGCTCTGTAAAGCTATATAATGATTAATCCTAAAATAAACAACAACAGTTATATATTATATATATATTTTTATAAGGCTTGCCAAGCTAACCGATGGGTAAATGGAAGGCTGACATATTATGGAAAAAAAACTTTTATTATACAATAGTCTGAATACAATACTTCAGTGGTCAATGTAATGGTTTACAATGTAAAAAACATATTGAATTTTTTTTAAAAAAAATATTTTTATCTGACAACAGTGACAGCATTATCCACCCCAGCTATGTAGGCAAGCAATACAGATATAATAACAACCACATTGATGACATTGCAAACAGGAGATCTGCTGAATAAAATGCTAAATAACTTTAAAAACACTAATAAAAAAAACTAAACAATATCAATATATATTTACTTTATCAATATATCAATATATATTTCTTGAGGTTGAGGTTTTGTTGGGCGAAAAACTAGAATTTTTCGTAGAAAAAACCCTCAGATTTTTGGAAAGTGCTAAAAGTCGGAATCTAAAAAATGCAATCTCAAACCGGCTGAGATCACGTAGAAGTCAATGGCAGATGTCATGATCTGTGCTGGGTATTGTCTGATAATTAGTGATGGGCGAATTTATTCGCCAGGTGCAAATTTACGGCGAATTCCCGCGATCCGCCGCTGGCTAATAAATTTGCAAAACCGCTGCCAAAATTCACCAGCAAAATTGCGCCGGCTATAAAAAAAATGGACACCGGCGTGAAAAATGAGAAATTTCGCAAATTTGTTGCCGTTTTGCAAATTTTGCTAGAAATTCGTAAATTTTCTGGCAAAGCAAAACGCCCCAAATTCGCCCATCACTACTGATAATCTGAAATATTCTGCAAAAATCAAGCAAATTGAGTGTCAAATCTGGAAAATGTATATGATTCTAGTTTTTACTAGAGTTTTTCCGTGCACCAAATCGCGTTATGTTATTAATAAATAAGTTAAAATTGTGGATGGGAGTTTGGTCAAGCTTGGTTTAGTAAAAGGACGAGTACAGTATAGTAGCTGTAGTATTTTGTATTGTCTGCCTCTTGTCCTCAATCTGCTCTTCTTTATTTTCTATTCTGTTGGTCATTGTTCACTTATGAACAATCTAAGGCAATTAGCATTGGTCTTCTTGTGTGTTTTGTCATTTAATCATTTTATCTGTTTAGACTTTAAAATGATCTTCTTGATTTTATGTTTTTAAATAAATATTTTGGTCAGATTCAGTTTCTTTGTCACATAAAATGAGATTCAGGTATTTGATCTATTATACAGAATGCTTGGGACCTGTGTTTTTTTTTCCCCATCGTTTGATTAGCAATACCTTATCTTTATGCAGCTTCGTTACTATCAAGTACAAGATACTGTTTTATTGAACAAGTAGAGAGAAAATGAGATCTTATGGGGAAATGACATTCTTATGTAGCACTCTCGATAATGGATTTCTGGATAACATTCCATACCTGTACCTGTTCTAATCAGATCAATAATGCATGATGCAACCAAGCTTACACAATGTTCTAGAATAAGAACAGCCTAAAGTGATGCCAAAATAGAAGATTATTTAGTTTAAATATGACAGATCTTAGCTTTTAGATGTTATAGTAATTACAGAAAAAAAAACTCATGTTCATACTCTAGCTGCTCATAACATACTTTCCTTATCTTATCTCTAGACCTGCATGAATTTCCTCAAATAGTTTGCAAAATATCTGTTTACTGATTTAATTTTAAACACAAACTCGTTATGCAGAAAATTCAGAATTATGGGAAGGACATCTTCCATAGACTTCAGCCTAAAGGTGTAGTCTACCAGCCTAAAAGCTCAGCATCACTATAACAATAATAATCCAGGCCTTCAGTAATGTGCAAGGAGCCCACGATCTTGGATTTTGTTAGGAGTGTCATTGACATGCTCAGTGTGGTCTGTGCAGCTGTTGCAAAGCGAAAAGCTGTTGTCGCAAATTACAATGGTTTCTGAACTGCCATGTTATGAGAATCTGAATAGTTACTCAGCCTTGTATTGTCACTTTTATATTTATACATACATATATGTATTGTAAATACTGTAAGTCCCTTAGGTCAGATGATGGGGGCTACTGGTGGTATACTCGGAGGTACAGATTTTCACTGTTAGAGTTAAAATTGCCTTGGGCTGATACAGAACACCAAAATATAATGTGCAGCTTTCGTTGCCTACTTTGTTAAGCTGTTCTCCTTTGACCCAAAAGACCCAACGAGAAATTATTTAGGGACATATATTATATATGAAAGGGTGAGCTTTATTTTTACAGTTCAATAAGTATGGCTTGAATGTCCTGTACAGTGCAAGTAATTAGACCGCTGTGAGGTTCCCCTTTGGAGAATCATGGCAAACTCTACTATCCTCTCTGAAGTCACAGCACCTTAGTCACAGAGATAAATTTGATAAATAAATGTGAACACACAGTTCTCTTTACATAAGAAATGTTGTAGTCTTTTCCCCCAGGCCTTTATCATTAGGAAAAGAAAAGTGTGAATCTGACAGTGTTTCTTCCTCTCTGCCACAATAACATGGCTGAATCTGGCATTTTATCAATATTCACTTCCAAAACTGATGGAAAAGTTTTCTTTAAAAGTATATAAGTTTTTACCTCCTGTGAAAGTTGTTAAGAGAATTGACTACAACAACATTTGTCATAAGTCATAAAAGTGGGACCTGATTTAAGAATTCTTGAGCCTTCGTGTCTGAGCATTTGGGTCCAAAAACCTTGCATGAATAAGGGAAAATATGGAACCTTAAAAATGTAGGACTAACATAATGACAGATTAAAGCTTTGCTGCAACTCATAGCAAGTAAGTCGGTAGGGGTTACTAGACCTGGTGTAAATGTTGTGTCTTTTAGTACTTTACAGAACTCTGCAGTGCTCCTTAATGAATGAATCCTAATTTGTCTTCTCTGCAATGTACTGTACATACACAAAAATAAAAAACAAATTAAAATAATTTAAAATAATTATTTTATTGTTAATTCATTTTTAATAACTGATTAAACATTAACGTTTATTGGGCTTGGGGATTAAATGTAGTTCTGTTCCAAACTGGACCGAAGAAAGATATGAAAAACAACTACAGTAGAATCTCCGTTTTACATTTTCAGGGGATCAGAAAAGGATTGTGCAAAACCTAGAACAATTTAAAATCAGGGAAATCTATTATGCATTATATATTGGTTTGTGTAAAACACAGTAAAATTCTAAATCAGGGGATGTAAAATTGAGATTTCACGTAACAAAAGAGAGGTAATATTGACCTATAAAAACATGTTACTCATAGAAAATATTTAGTACATAACTTAAACTGTGCACCATATAAAACATTTTTAATCATAAAACAATTTGAATAAAAAAAAAACAGGCACTTATAGTGATGAGTGAATCTCTCCCAGTTTGCTTTGCCAAAAAAATTGCGAAACTGCGAAAAAAATTCAAAAAACTAAGAAATTTTGCGAAACCCATTGAAGTCAGTGGGCATTTTTATGGGCGTGACAGTTTTTCTCACTAAATGCATTTAGATGGGCTATTTTTTCTTGTCCTAATGCATTAAAGTCAATGGGCGTTTATTCTTATGGCTCCTTTTTCTGTCCTAATGCATTAAAGTTAATGGGTGTTTTTTCTTACGGCGACTATTTTACTCCAAATTCATTAAAGTCAACAGGCGTTTTTTCTTATGGCGACTTTTTCTGTCCTAATGCATTAAAGTCAATGGGCGTTTTTTCTTACGGTGACTTTTTTTCTCCAAATTCATTTAAGTATATACGCATTTTTTTTCTTGGCAAATTTTTGCCGCAGTTTCACATAAAAATTTGCACATGGCGAAATTCAGAATTTTGCCGTCAATCCATGGCTGGCAAATAAATTCGCTTATCACTAGCCACTAAGGTTTCAGTTTGCAGGGTGGTGTTAGTGGTATCAGAACCAATACATATATTTGAGACAAGGAAAAATAATTTCAAACTTTCAAACACATTTTATATGGCACAATTTCTCTGGATAAATGTTAATAGGTGTTAAAATGTGCTGTATGGCATATAGTAGACTGCTCATTTATGTGATACTTAAGATGCCTTCATGGATTTTCAGCCATCTAAGCAGGATGGTTTCTGTGACACAAGAGGCATGATGATCAGTCTTATTTATATGTAACATGCACAATAGTGTAGCCTCTCTAATTGTAAGCAAAAAACAGTACTTCATCATATAAGTAATTTACATGAAAATTAACAATGATTTTAGTGTACAAAGCAATAGCGTAGCTAGATGTTACTGGGCCCACAGCAAATTATTTTTAGGCCCCAAAAATGTTTAGAGGTTGATTTGTTTTACCAATATTTATTGAAACTATATATGAATTAGGGCCTCGTGGGTCCCCTATACATCCTGGGCCCCCTGCAGCCACAGGGTCTGCTTCCTCTCTAGTTACACCCCTGGGACAGAAGCTGGACATGTCAAACATAGAAGTAGCATCTTTATGCTAATATATGTCAGTTAAGTCTCCCATTAAAAAAAAGTTTTGATATGAAGGTACAATTTTGATATGAAGCATAACAAAAGTGTTGTAAATGTTCTGTAAACTTTTGAAATGTTCTAAAAGTTTGCTGTTTTTTATCATCTTAGTCATAAAAGTTATCACGTTTACACCACTTCTGTTATGCTTCATATCAACATTTTACCTACACATCAAAAGTTTTACCCGATAATTAAAGATATACACGGTACTGCAGCAGGGGTTTTTGAATACAGTAGAACCCTCATTTTACATTTTATGGGGACCAGAAAAAAATTGTGTAAAATCCCAGAAAATATAAAATCAGGGAAAATGTATTGGTGGGACCACAAAACAACAATGTAAAATGAGGGGAAACTTAAACTCAGGGGATATAAAATTGAGGTTTCATTGTATACTGTTCACAAGCAGATATCATGCCACTCTAACCAATGAGCATTAAAGGAACAGTTCAATGTAAAAATAAAAACTGGATAAATAGATAGTCGGTGCAAAATAAAAAAAATGTCTAATATATTTAGTTTGGCAAAAATATAATCTTTAAAGACTGGAGTGACTGGATGTCTAAAAAAACAGCCAGAACACTACTTCCTGCTTTTCAGCTCTCTAACTCTGAGTTAGTCAGCGACTTGAAGGGGGGCCACATGGTACATATCTGTTCAGTGAGTTTGCAATTGATCCTCAGCATTCAGCTCAGATTCAAAAGCAACACATATGACCCATGTGGCCCCCGCTCAAGTCTGTGATTGGTTACTGCCTGGTAACCAGGGTAAACAGTCAGTGTAAACCAAGAGAGCTGAAAAGCAGGAAGTAGTGTTCTGGCTATTATGTTAGATATCCAGTCACTCCAGTCTTTATACATTACATTTTTGCCTAACAAACTATATTAGAAACATTTTTTATTTTCCACATCTATTTACCCAGTTTTTATTTTTATACTGAACAATTCCTTTAATGTTTTGAAATAATTTCTACAGTTTATATTTACCAAGGTTTTGTTCTTACAATTCAAATAAAACTATTTAATACTGAGGCACAAGAAAAATGAGGGTTCACTTCCAGGTATAGTCAGGCCATGGTTATTATACAGGCAACCTTTACTTAGGGTGGAAGTTTGGGGGTGCATATATTAAAAATTTTTTTAAAAATGTTCCCAGCTTTCTAAATCAAGTGGCAGAGGGGTAGGAGTACACTATGCGTTTAATGGGTACACGTGCAAACCTGATTCTGTGAATGTGTTAATTGGGAAAGAAAGGGGCAGGTGTCTGGCAGTGCCTAGGGCAATGCCAACAGCTGGTAGAGCCCTTGTTGTGGGATCTAGATGAATGATTTAGGACTTGAAATCTTTTGGAATTTCTGAACGCTTTAAAGGGTTTTCTGTAAACACAATGCCAAAAGGCTACTAAAAATATGTACACATTAAAATTATTTGTATCCAATATATAAAACATTCCTGTCATTCTGCCAAACACAATACTGAAAACTGCAGTAGTGGAGATTTTCAAATAACTGTATTAAATATCAGTCTTGAAACTTCACCCCCCAAAAGTGTATCTATGGTTAATTCTTCATCGTTGTTGTGTGTTGGGGGGCAAAACAGCTCAGCTCAAAAAGCTCATTTCACTGCACTGGATAAAACAGGAATCAAAATGAATTTCACAGTCACTAGGGTCAATATTAATGAGTGAGATAGCCCACCACCTAGCAAGTCACTTACCTAGCAAGAGGTATGAAGGACATCTCCTACCTAAAGGCCTTAAAAACAGCTTGGGCTACTTGATTGGAATGCTGGTAAGACGTGCCATGCTTTTCTGGGCATTGACTATTTTCCTTGCTCTGATGCACAACATTCCTTGGTTTTTGTGGTGCTTATAGTGAATATGGCATCTAATTATGAGAGGGAATAGTAATACCTTTAAGGGTCAGGTGGACACCAAGGTAATAGCTTGGGTATTTGGTATCCTTCATAAAACTTACAAGGGCTCTCCAAGGTGGGTTATCATGTTGTCGGCAGCCATAGGTTCTTTGGAACCTATACAGCAATCCTGAGTAATATCATTGAAAATGTAGCATTTTAACAGGTGGGTTAAAGGGGTGGTTCACCTTTCATTTAACTTTCAGTACATTATAGAATGGCCCAACTTTTCTGTTGGGCTTCATTATTTATTTATTTTTTTGTTTTTTTATTATTTGCCTTTTTCTTTTGACTCGTTTCAGCTTTCAAAAGGGGATCACTGACCCCATCTAAAACAAATGCTCTGTAAGGCTACACATTGGTTGTTGCTACTTTTTATTACTCATCTTTCTATTCGGGTCCTCTCCTATTCATATTCTAGTCTCTTATTTAAACCAATGCATGTTTGCTAGGGTAACCTAGCAACCAGATTGATGAAACTGCAAACTGGAGAGCTGCGGAATAAAAAGCTAAATAACTCAAAAACCACAAATAATAAAAAATGAAAACCAATTGCAAATTGTCTCAGAATATCACTCTCTATATCATACTTAAAGTTAACACAAAGGTGAACAACCCTTTAAGTTTAAATTTTTATACAGTGTCCCAAGATACTAGACAAATTCATGAATTAAGGTGATTTAACAATTAGAAAAAGTTTTCAGTGCTAAAGAATAGGAACTGTTAGAAAACACTTCCTATCCAATATATATAATTGTATGTTTATAAAGGAATTAAAGGTTTAAGAACATATGCATTAATAAGGTGCTTTGTTTCAGAACCCTTCTGGCCTCTTCTTCAGAAACAATTAGAATACATATCATTTTGCACTCCTCTCTGGTTCGAATTGTTGTTTTTACTATGTCACTTGAAATGGTGATTGTTTTTCACCCCTGGCAAGAGCAGAAAGATGATAAATACCATAAGGCACTGTGCTGTCATCAGTCACATAAACTGCACTGGCATTTATAAGAAACTGTGCCAGCAGCCATTGTGCTACTCAAACTGTACTCATACTATTCTCTCAGGTTACATGATGAATGGAACCAAAATATAAATGGTACAAATCCTAATGCTGACCCATCGGTGCTTAGTTTACAAAGTCATACAGCTCAGGTCCTCAGTAAAAAAAATTAAGTGAATTCTAGTCTTAAAATTTCATTTTTTTTGTCTGACTTTTTCTGGTATGAGGGCAATAACAGAGGAAGATTAAGATCTGTAGGTTTATTAGTTTGTTTCAGTTGAATTGCATTTCTTTTAACTTTGCTATTATCCAAGGGAATCTGTGACTTCTCTCTTGATTGTCTTAGGCTTCTTACCATAAGAGTCTGTTGCCGGGACATCGGAAAAACTGGTGGCCTTGATCCATTAATAACAAAAGGTGGAGATCCAGATTTTGCATGGTGGGTGGCAGACATCCATGAAATTCTTCTTGTAAAGGCATCTCTGAAAGCAGGTTGCCTAAGCCTTGGTAATGGAGAATGGTTGGATGTGTCAATCATAACCAGATTAAGACTTTCTTTGTCTTGTGGCTGACTGCATGTATTTGGAATATTGTCATCTACTGATTTTAGAAGTTCTCTCAATCGTACTCCCTGTTTTTGGGAAGGAGGAACATGAATGAGAAGCTTATTCATTGGTTTAGGAAGTGCTTTTCCAGAGTATAAGCTATTAACATCTACATTAGGAGTCTGCTGAACATGTTCAATAGCCACTTGAGTAGTTTCTTTGACAAAAGTGTTTTGTTTCTCTTCTGAGTTCTCTTGGTGGCTATTTAACTCATTTTGGTGCTTACTGTTCACGGCTGATTGTTTTACATTGGCATTTGACTTCTGTTGTGTAGATGATGTATTTGGTGGTTCCAAAAATACCACTTCCTTGCCTGCAAATTGTGGAGCTACAATATACAACAAAGATAACATTCAACATTTTGCACATTTATAAACATATCATACATAAATAGTATTACGTTTTAGTACCTGAAGCTATAAACTATACAGTGCCCAATGTACCTCCTATTGTAAAATATGAGGATTTTATAAGTCATCAAGAAGTAAGGATATTAAGTCACCCATACATTCCATGACCATATATAGGCACAAAGCCGAAGGTCGAGTGCTTTTATACAGCCCATGGAATGCTGGGGTGACATTTACCTATATATTTTGATAACAGCTGGAGAAATACAGGTTGCACATGGGTATCTTATATGATATTGGTTCAAATCATGTGCACGACAGGGAAAAGTCAATAAGATTTGAAGTGACTTTTTTGTTTACACAAAGCCACTGGTGAGACTCGTGAATCATTTACACACATGCATCAACATATCATTTTCTGGTCTTGGGCATGTGATATGCATATCCATTTCATACTAAAACTAAATCAGACTAACAAATGATGCCTATAAAATACATTTCACAATGTCATAAAAAGTCTTGTACCTTCTAAAACATTTTCCTGATTGTCCAAAATAATAGCAATTTCCTCCTCCTGTATAGGGTCATGTACAACTGGGCTTCTTTCTTTCATGAACTCTTTCCTTTCGTTGGGTAATGCGGTTTGCTCTGCCTGATACATATTTTTTGTTTCAGTCTTCGCATTCTTTGTCTGCCTGTCATGTTTTGGAGCTGATGTTTCATTCTGGAAATTAATGCAAAAGTATTTTATTCATAGCAATAATAGGCTCAAAATATCTTTGTGGTCCAACATTTAGTCAGGGTACATCTTAGGAGCAACATACTTAGCAGAAGCCAGTGGGTACAGTGCATAGTAAAGCTGCAATCTGCCATTTTTCCACACTTCTGCCTTCTTCTGCTTTATCTGCATTGCTGCAGGTCTCTGCGCTTTGTTTGAGCACAGAGACCTGCTACTACCCCTATGATTTTGCACCTTAGTCTGGATTTTAAATAGCATTCCCCGCATCATTCCCTGGGAACATGTGCTTGTTAAAGGGACAGTAACAACAAAAAATTAAAGTGCTTTAAAGGAATGACAATATAATTTAGTATTGCCCTGCACTGGTAAAACAAGTGTGTTTGCTTCAGAAACACTACTATAGATTATGGTCATGGGGCTGCCATTCAAGCACAGGATACACAGTAGATAACAGATAAGTTCTGTAAAAGAATATAATTCATATATACTCCACCTTCCCTTGCTGCAAGTCAGGAGAGAGAGATCCATGTTTTCCATGCATCTACTGAGACCATAGCAGTTGTGGCCTACCTCAAGGTAAGAGATATTTGTGGTCAACCTCATGTAGGTTTTCTGATTGGCAAGGCTAAGTTAACACAAAAGCCTGAGCACACAATCCCAAGACTTTGTGGAGCTGTATTAGCAGTAGACATTGCAGACTTTATATTGTGTGAGCTGGATATTCAAATTAATGCTGCACAGACAGTTGTTCTAGGTTACATATATGATCAGACTAGACACTTTTATGTGTATGTTAGCAACCGAGTAGAAATAATCAGGAAATCCACTAAACCTGCATTATGTTCAATCTGAAATTAATCCTGCAGATCATGCAACTAGGCCTGTGTCCACAGTTATCTTTGCAAGTACACCCTGGTTAACAGGTCCGGAATTCTTGCTGCACTCAGAGGATACAACTACTATGGATGTCTTCAGTCTCTTAGACCCTGAGATTCTTCCTGATGTTTCAACACTTGCTACAAAAGCTGACCAAGGATTTGACTTGGGTTGCCAATTCTTTAAAGAATTCTCTAAGTGGACAGGACTTAACCGTGCTATTTCAGCGTTTCAAAGCCACACCACATTATTTTCACAGTTGCCAAGGATGGTACAAGCACTTTTATTCGGCTTATCAACAAACCTATGTTTCTTTTGCCCTCTTTTGAACTCTTATTTTGTTTCATCAGAACTTGATGCAAGAGACTCCATTGATTCCTAATGGAGAACTTTCCAAGGACATGGTGTTATTAGAATGCCATATTTGTTGCATTGCATTTTTCTTCCTTCAGTTTTTCAGGCCACAGGAAAGGAACTTCAAGCAAAATTGCACTGTAGTTTATTTTGCATTTCATAACTGCTGTTATGTTTGATATAATATGGTGATATCTAAAGATACCAGACATGAATGTGCTGCCCCAGCAGTTAATTGTTTTATTATGATTACCGGTAATATAAATTTCTGTTTATATGCATACACATTGGTATACTGTCACCTATTGGCTGACTAAAGCTATATTGCAAGTTGTTTCATTTGCTTATTTATTTATATATATTTATATATATATATTTATTTATATATATAGTTCCTCCCATAATTCTTTTGTGTTCCTGCCTTCCATGAGCGAGGAGCTTCTTCAGAGGAAGGGAAATATTCCCTTTTGACCTCCAATCCACCCAAAATAAAGAATCGTTGCGGATTCCAAGTGTCTGGTGAGTTCAGCTATTTGTCAAAGATTGCCCTCAGTGGTTGTTACCAGCTACATCCAGACCAGGCAGAGAGGTCTCACGGGGAAACTCAGCCATTATCACAGCAAATGTGTTTGCTATCTATCTATAAGTCATCTGTCTGTCTGTCTGTCTGTCTATCTATCTTTCTAGCATTTTCTAAAATGTATTTATTAAAACAAATTTAAATCTAATAAACTTGTTTTTTATATTTCTAAAATGTGCAGAACTACAATTATTTATATGACAGGTTGTTTTCTGTACCCAGGCAAGCTGTTATATTTTTTGCTGGAATGCTCCTCCGTGCCCTTCTCTCTCTCTTCATGTCCATGTCAATAGAAGAAGCACTGCCATAAAAATTGGTATTCCACACCACAGGACTTTATGAAAAAGAAAGATTTATTAGTACTTCAGAGTACCCAATGCTTGGGTCACCCTCATCAAAAAACTAGAACAAACATGTTGGTACAGGTATGTAGCACCTGTATAATGTTCACTCATTGTTTTCACTGGTGGTATCACTTGACCCTCAAAAAACGTGCACACATCCTGGTTACCATTTCCTGGAAAAAATTATACACTTCCTGGTTACCATGTGCATGGTGTGATCACTACTTTTCCTCTTTTGTTTGATGTCAGTAATAAAGATTACAAATTGACCAAAACACTAAAACATGTTAATTAATTTTTTCAGCTGGGCTCTTAGGGGCACAATTTTGCACACCATAGTGCTCTTACACTTGTATCTGGAGCAATATTAAATGACCCCTATATTGTATATACTGTTTGCCATTCACCAAACAAAAAAGAGCTAAGATAGCATGAACAAACACTGGTTCTTATTAAAATTCTTCAATTAAAAGTTATGTGCAACTTTTCTAAATGTCTGACCATTATAGAAGAGGTACCTCTAAAAGAATCTTTTTTGTAGAGGTATTGGATTCAGTAGTTGCTACCCTGAGCATTGTAGCAGGTAAATTCCATTTATCAGAAGCATTTTCCTGTAAATGCAGAGGGGGAAATAGTTTTTACCCAAATAACAAATCATGATATTTATAACATTTACTAATCAGTACAGCGTTATTTTTTTCCTTACCTTTAAAACTCCTTTTTCTTTCTGATGTTTCAATAGTTTCTTATGTAGTAAATAGTATGAAGCTGTAACTGGAGAGGGCCTGTTATTCACCAATGTATTGATAATCTCTGAAATACTGAAATCCAAGGATTCGCTCATGTAACTTAAAACAATGGGATTCAGCTCATCAGGGCGCAGCCTGTAAAAAATGGGATCTTTTAAGTCAAATTTTTTAAAAAAAAAAAAAAGCATAAAGGGAAGAATTTGTGAAAGAGAAAGAACTTCACTGTGGAGTAGTAACCCATATCAATTAGCTATGGCCATTCTACTTTAGTAAGAGTGATGAAGGCAAATGTCTGACTTTGTTGCTATGAGACAGCTTAGGTTAAAAGAGCTTAGTCTGGGCTGATTTTTAGCCTGAGTGTAAGGCTGATAAACAACCCCTTGGCTTGCATTTACTCGTGTGCACGTCTACACTGAGAAGCACTATGTTGGTCTGGGTGCAGACATGCAGGGGATCGTTTATAAACACTGGATAGTAACTCATAGCAATCAATTGAAACAGCCCAATGTGGCACTAGCCGTATGCCAGATATTTACAACAGATTGCACTAGAGCATCCAGAAAGAAACAATATATAGATTTCCTAACATTTTTAATGAGTACAATAATCAGTGGTGCAGGTTATCTAGAAGAGTCAGAAGTTGCCTTTCCCCTAAGAATACTTTTTTAAGAAAGTTGGCACATGTGGTGTTTTGACTACTGATCAATGGGAAAAGTCAAATGTTTCCCCAACTCCAGCATTATAAATTAGTGCAGGACCATACTCATGGTGCCCATGGAAAGAATCAGGCATTTTGTTCACTGCTACAAGTAGCCATGGCAATAAAAATGCTTTTTGTTATCTATCCCTAAGAATCACTGTTGTTGTACAGGAAAGATATAATATTAATTCCTCTTTTTACATTCATGCTTTCTAAGTCTGCAGTATAAATCCTAAAGTCAAATGATAATATATTTATATGTATGTATATCAAATATATATTTATATGTGTTTATCAAATAATAAATATATTTATATCATTATATGAAATACAAATCCTTTTGGAATCGTTTTTAAATGGTAATGATAACAGTAACCTTATTATGATTCCCTTTCTCATTATGCCCAGCGTTACTTTGCCTTGTCGAGAAATCCTCTAAAGAATGGCAATTCAGTGAGAGTTTCTTTCTTTTATTATATCACGCTTTGCGAGTAACAAGGTGTTATGAAAACAACATGGTTTTTATGATTTCCTGTATTTAAATCCAAACATTTAAGCAACACGACTCCTTACTACGGTTATTATCATCTCATAACACCTGCTGTTGAACTCATGACTTCCAAAGTGTAAATGTGCAAATACAAGACATAGTGGCGGACTCACAAAAAAATACTTTCCAAAGGCATCAGAAAGCTGGTAGGGAATCTGTTCTACATCATTTAGCACTGTACGCTATGATAAATAGCAGCAGACCACAAACAGGTTGCTAACATTTCCTGTGCCCGCATTTACAGCCCTCAAACACAGGATAAAAACACTCACCTGGGCATGTTTTATTATTCCTTATAAATTATGTGCAGAAAAATGTCACTTTAAAAATGCTGGGGAACATTTTCATTGTTTTGCCTTAGTGAGAAGCACTATGCACTGCATTGCTTTATACCAGGAATCTAGGAATGTAGTTTTTAATACTGGACTATGAACAGATAAGACATACATGGGGTAATGGGAAGAAAACTTATTTTTACGATGTTTGCGGCTGTGACAGCTCAGTACATTATACTTAATCTACGCAAGTGGCATTGCTATTGGACAGAAAATTTCAGTGGTCCATCTGCTAATGTTCATAACCAAAAAGAGGGTGCTTCTTGCTTGGTAAAGGAGTCCTGCATAAGGGCACAAATTGAGTCTGTAGGTATGGATACATTCTTTAGAATTGTTAGATCTTCTCATCATGGCTATATATATATATATATATATATATATATATATATATATATATATATATATATATATATATATATATATATATATATATATATTTGTGTTTACCCACCCAGTTCCCAGTGGAGATGCAGCTAGCGGGCAGCATACCACACCCAGATTTTTGCCACCCTAGGCCTGCCCACAAATCTGAGCCTGCTGCTGAAATGAGCCATACCTGTTATCAGCACATACAGAGTTTCTGCAAGAAGAGTTAAGAAGTGGTAAAACATATGTTTGGATCAATTACCTATTTCTAAATGAAACTGCATTCAGTGTTTTTTGTAGAAATCCGTCATTTAACCATTTATCTTCCATTGCTCCTTTAACAGTTGGACGCTTGTCAGGATCAGGCTCCAGAAGGGTGTGGATAAAATGTACAGCTCCTATGCAGAGGAAAATAAAGAGTGTTCTGTCACCTCTTTGACTTGGTGATCTCAAAACCTGTAGTCCATATCAAGCCTAATCCCCAAAACCAAATGCTTACTTGGGTAAGATATACATATACATGAATGTATACTAAGCAACCTAGTGCTTATAACTACATGTTTATCCTTGAGGAAATTGAATAGATCCAGATTCTATGCTCATATAATTCCATGTTTCTCTATCAGATAATCATTTAAAAGTAATTTTAGTGAATAATCCATAAATTTACAAATACAATAGATTAGCTTCTCATCCTTTTTGATCAGAGTTTTTCTCCATAGAACTAACACTGCCATAAACTGAAAACATTGTATGTCTGGAGGGAGATTCAAAACAGGCCCTTGCATTTCAAGTACTGTACAAACAGTAAGTCCAAACAGCCCCCCGCATGTCGAAAAAAATGGTGACTGTCAACGGCATGTTACTGCAGCCAATCTACATAGAATATTTAGATTGCCAATCCAGGCCATATAGGCAAATACTGTAATGTAATCTGAATCTATATGCACCAGATCACATAGCTGATACATCACTGAACACAGAATATTTCCATACCTGCAGAAATATCAGGTGGGATGGGACTTATTTCTCCATTTACCATTTTTTGATGAAGATGTTTAATATTGAATGGCTCCACAGTAAACGGTAGTGTTCCAGTTAGCATTGCAAACATACTGACCCCTCTAAAACAGACAAAAATGTTTTAAAGCAAACCAATTAGAGCCTAATGTGTGTTAAATAGCATCATCTAGGCCACAAGCTTGACTGATATACCCCAGTCTCCATTAGTTGTGTTCATTTGAAATAGACTGCTGGCATTTCTAGACCCAAAGATGGGTATAAGGGTGTAGTACTCTTACTGAAATCTGTTACATAATCAACTAGACAATTGCTGGCATAATCTGTCAACAGGATTATTTATGGTTACAGTAAATCCCACATAGTGAAAAAATATAAATCTGAAGGCTCATTTGTGTGGCTAGGTAATAATCTTGGTTAAAGAGGAGAATTATAAAATATTTTATTATAAACAGGTCTAGCTTATTGTGGTATTATTAAATTACTAATAATTTTTACTTACATTGACCAGACATCTACCTTTACACCATATTTTTTATTAGCTAATAATTCTGGAGCAGCATAGGCAGGGCTACCACACTGGGTGTTGAGAAGATCCTGGGAAAGGCCTTCAACTCTTATTGTGTTGCTTAATCCAAAATCTGCATTAGAAAGTGAATGTAGCATTATACAGTATATACACACAATAATCTGTACTATATAATATCAGTACATAGGTTTATCAGTGTCCAATTGGTAATATGAAAGTATTTCTTAATTCCTATTGCACCCCCTTTAACTGCAGCATTCCTTAGATTCTTTAAAATCCTTTATTGCTTCAGGGCTAGATTAGATCTTCGAATAAATTTGATGGGCACTCTAACCTCTGTGAAGCTATTCAATAAAAATAACTTATGGAGTAACACGTTCTGTGTGGGGAAGAGTGGACATTCCATATAGATGTGCACCCTATTATAACACAAGGAGGGTTATTTATTACACCCCAAATTTGTCTTATTATTTTATTTAAAAAAATATTTGACTTTATTAATTAAAAAACTCAAATTAATCGAATCGGGAAAAAGCCGATAAAATCGTACAAAAAGCCAAACTGTCCAATTTTTTCAGACTTTTTTCCCGAATTGCTCGAGTTTTTCAGGTTTTCCCTGAAAATTCCAAATATTTTGGATTATCAAGCTAAACCGTCCAATTTGTTGGGCATAGTTATCAAGGGTCGAATTTCTAATTCAAAAAGACCAACTGAAATTAAGGGGGTTATTTACTAAGCTCCGAATACCCGAAATTCCCCGAAATCCAAAAAATCTTGATTTTTTTGTGTTATAATAGGCTTAAAAAAAATCACGAATTTTTCAGAATTTATTAAACCCCGAGGGCTAAAAAGCCAGAATATAAAATCACGGCATCTCAAACCTGTCAAGGTTGCATAAAAGTAGATGGGAACAGTCCCATTGCTTTTTGGTTGTGTCGGGGGTTTCAGTCAATTTCACGATGTTTTGGGAGCTTTCGGGTGAAAACTCCGAAAAATTCTGAGTTTCCGGCAGGGAAATTCACGAAAAAATCGTGAAAATCTGAGCTTTTCCCGCAAAGCGAAAATGTAATAATAAATAAGCTTTAAAAACTCAAGCGGGTTAGATCAGTTTGTAGCAGCCGATATTGAGATAAATTCGGACCTTGATAAATAACCCCCTTAGTCTAGGTTTTTCTGGGTCGAATAGGTCTATTTTAGATCTAATAGGTCCGTATTCGGCGAATTATAATCATACTAATTGAAGGAATAGCGCATTCGATCAAATTCAATTCAATTAGATTTTTCAAAGTCCACCAATTGACTCTTGAAAATTCACCTCGACCTTTGATAAATCTGCCTCATAATGAATAAAAGTAGGATTTTAAGCAATGTTTTATATACATCCATTAAACCTTTTTAATTGTAATTGCAACTAAAAGCAGTATTCATCTCTATCTTTGTTTTCCTATATTGTGTGCATTACTGTTTCTGACTATTGAAACAATGTAACAATGAGAAATGGAGTCTGGACTGAAGAAGCTAGAGTTAGAGGAGAGACATTGTCTTAGGAGGCAAGGCTAGCAGAGCAAAAAAGGACAACCAAATATTGATTTCATTAGCAATTATATTTACAAATAATTTCAAAACAATTACATTTAATTATGTTGGTTAAACATGCAAACATCTTCCCATGTGGAATTCCCCCTTAATTCCTGCTCTTACCAACAATTTTAATGTTGCTATTTTCATCCAGTAGAAAGTTTTCAATTTTGAGATCTCTGTAGATAAAAACACAAGACAAGGTAAATGTACAGTTAAGGTTGCCAACTTTTCTGGAAAAAAGTATCAGCCTTCCTATATTTTTATTTTTTCCTGCTTTTAATAACATTGAGATCAAGCATCATATTTACCAGGGGATACTATGTTATGGAATACATAACACTTCTGCCTAGCACTACCTTAGTTGGGGTATAATTATTGGCAAATTAAAGTAAGCATTAAAACAGAAAGGTGTAATGAACATTTAATACTGGCTCTGTCTGTTGTTGACTCCCCACCCTAGCCTTGAACATAGAGTATACATAAATATTTGGTTTCTGTAGTATTTACAACAGCACTTCTATATACAAGTCCTTGCTTGCTTGTATTTTGAGGTTAAACAGACATATCATATGTACTCTGTATCCCATATATTATTTTAATCTAGTTATACTGGAAAGAAAAGGTTTATTTGGATCTCTAGGCCCTCCTCCTGGAAAGGTGTAAGATAATGAAATGCATTAGTTCCATATAGTAAAGTCCCACTGGAGTTTTGCATAATTAACATATCTGCAAATTCTTGCTGCTTTTAGAATTAAATAGTGGTGAGCAAATCTGTATAATGAGAAAATTCATAAACCACATTGGAGTCAATGTACTTTTTTTCTCAGCATCTTTTTCTGCAACATTGGTTTTAATAGGTGTTTCTCTGCTGCAACTTTTTTTCTTGTAAAATACATTGTAGTCATTGTGTGTTTTTTGTCTTAGCAATTTTTTTTTGCTGTTGTTTCACATTTGCCAATGGTAAAACAAGGGATTTTGCCATGATTCCATGCCTGACGAAAACATTTTGCTTGTCACTAGACACAGTTATTATCTATACTTTATATCTAATAGTTTTCTTAAGTGAAAATATTGAATAAACCCTGCTAAAGCCTGCACCTGGTAGGAATATGGTAAAAATAAAATGAGGAAAAATAGATTATTTAACTGAAATAATCCTACCTGTGAACAATTCCATGGCGGTGCAGATGCTCCACAGCAGAAAGTAGCTGCCGAATATATCTCCTTACATCTCTTTCTTCCAGTTTCTTCTTGTCACATATCCTGTCCATCAGGTCCCCTCCCAGGCACAGCTCCATCACCATATAGTAAGAATTCTCAGTCTCCAGAGTTTCATAAAGCTGAACTATATTGGGATGTTTTATCATCTGATGTATGCGGGGCTCCCTCTTCATGTTTTTTAAAACATAGGAATCTTGTTTTGCTTTCTTTTTATCAATGACTTTCATGGCTACCTGGAACAAAGAAAACATGTTAAGACATTCAATTTTACAGTGAATCTACTTCTAAGATATTCATAAATTTACTAGACTGGTATTCACCATAACCATACATCCCAGAGGCAGAGCGCTGGTTTACCCCAAGTGACTTATATATGCATGCTACCAGCATAAACTATTCCACTCAACATCTTAGTCCATAATTTATTTAAAGTGACAGTACCAAAACCACAGGTCAACTGTACCAGCTCTAACCTAAAGCAGCCTTGTGAGATCTTGAGTTTAAAAGTGGCCATACACGGGCAGATTAAAGCTGCCGATATCAGTCCTTTAGACCATGTGTGGGGGCTCCTGACGGGTCCTCCCCAACGATATCAGGCCAAAATTTGGGCAGATATCAATTGGTCAAGTTTGATTTTTTTTGTACGATCCAGGACCGCGTCGGCTAGTTGATGCGGTCCTGCGACCCGTCGGAGCCCAATCGTAGTATCGTCGACCTTACCAAACGAGTGGATCTTATAGTCTATGACCACCTTTACTCAGTTTCACATCTCTGTGCCCCGTCCTATGTTAGTGTCTGAAATAATGTCCTATTCATGTTTTGAGCATCCAATAAGAGAAAACCTATTCATCTACCCCATGGAATATATAAAAAGTTTATTAATACATTGAGGAATGACCATGGACCATGTTATTGGACAGTGATCCCCAACCAGTGGCTTGTGATCAACATGTTGCTCACCAAGCCCTCTGATGTTACTCCTAGTGGCTTCAAAGCAGGTGCTCATTTTTGAATTTCTGACATGGAGGCAAGTTTTAGAGGCATGTGTACTGTCAAACAGACCCAAGGATAGTCTGCCTGTCCACATAGGGGTTACCAAGGACTGTATCTTTGGTGGACGTTGAGATCATTGTGGTCTCTTGAGGCAAATAGGTCACTGAAGTATTGATGCTCTGTAGCTGAGTAGTAAACCAATACTCCTGGCCACCCAACTGACATAATTTAGCATGAGTCATAAACTGGGGTCTTCTTTTAAATGATCAATCTGTTAATTTCTCAGCATAGTGTTGCATGCATTATAATAGTAACACCTATAGCATAACCCATAGTAATCTTGTGTTTACTTTCAAACAGATTACCAGTAAATGCTACCTGCTAATATGCTGTTTTTAGGCAAATAGAAAACTTATTATATTACTACTATGTATCTTGGAGCATATCCAGGTCATGAGTTACAGGGATGATATTTGGAATTTTTAATATCTGCAATGGGGGCCATATGGAAGTAGGTGTGCTGGCTAACGATCTCCCTCTTGTACCTCTTATACAAGATTCTTAGGTCTTCGGCCTTATACAACTTGCCTTCTGAATTCTATATTGCCATAGAACACAGCAGGAAAATCATTGTGAACATATACTCTTTCTGAACATATCAGTTATCACAAAGCAAGCAAACAGTAAATCATATAGCTCTAATACCTGTCGGCTGTAATACATACCTGGCTGTGACTACATAGGGAGTAGAATAACATTGCACCCTTTCAGGTGAGAACCAAGAATCCTGTTTCAAGCAACTAACTAACCTAACCATTTGCACCTTGACTGGAAAGTTGAGAGTGACACTGACTGAAGTGATTACCTCATTAAGCTTTTCCCACAACCACCCTAAACTATGTTAAAGAGAGGGTTCCTGTCGTTCCTTCCTGTTCTAATATTGCTCAAAAACTAAATGGAGCATGGTTGGCATGCAGTTGGTTCCAGCAGTGTTCACAGCCCATTACATGACCAGTGGGTGCTTTATAATGGAGAGCAAATTGTTGCAAAAATCAACAGTAGTTACTTCCAGGAAACTTAAAAATAGACTGCAATATTGGATACTTCATCAGCCAGTTTAAGTAAGCCATGGCAGTATATCAGTACATGCAATATAACGTGTACATTGTAAAAGTGATGTGCATAAAAGTACTGCTATATAATTAAAAATATCTTCTCTTGGCAAGTCTCTGACTAAAACAAAACATTGTTAGCTGCATCAAATGCATATGAATTTCAAACAGTAAACATACATGCGACTTGTCCCCTTACTCCAAGGATAGCCATGAACTATATGTCAAAAGGGGCCAGGTTTGCCAGATTAGGATGTGGCCGGTTTAAAATATTCCAGGTTTGCATTTAAGAATGTTGGTAGGTATAGAAAGATTTCATTGGGGCTTATTAATCAAAGAGCTAGAGCACAACAATCGGCCAAAGGGATATTAGCCACTCACAAAAATTTTGGGTGTTTTTGCAGTGTGGTTCAATATGATCCAGAAAGACCAAGTAGAATTAGTCCATCCAGTAAAAGCAGTCCAAGCATAATGAGAACTGGAATAATCTGTTTACTGTGTGTGATTAGATCCATTGCAATCATTACCACTGCAACTTTGGTGTAACCATCCAATTCTCCATTGCAATATTGTATGGTTTCAGTTACAAGGCCTAATGTTGACTTGGTTGACCAAATCAAGTTTGCGATCATAGTGAAAATGGGAGACTAAAGCTTAAATAAGTATGATTTGGAAAATGTTTTGTTGCTAGGCATCTTTAAATTAAAGTCAAATGTTAGCTAATAGATATTGCTAATGAAATTAAACAGTGGAAACAAGAATGTCCTACATATTTTTGATCTTTCAGGAACACAGCACCGCACTCAGGAGGAGAAATCAAAGTGATTTATTTCTTACAAAGATTTCCCTACATTTCTATCATGAACGTTGAGCTTCCTCAGAAAAAACAAAATAGGAACAATCATTATGTTGCTAGTCAGAGCTACCAGTTAAATGTCACACACGGTGGTGACCACATCAGTACAATGCAATGTGAAGCATGGAAGAATGCTTCATTTGTGTTACCAAGTGATTACTATTGGAATGCAGTATTTCTCTGACATGTTAGCATTTCAGGTTTATTTAAACAAAAATTCTAGATAATTTTGTTGCATTTCAGGCTTCATAACTTGCTATAGCACAGCATAACAATAGATCAAATGCAAATGTAATTGGGGTAAGAGCAATCCTGTGGTAGGAGGACTCAAGCTGTTAATGAATACTTGTTAGAGAGCTTTTTAGGGCTCTTACAGATGAGCATTTTTACCTGCGCTCCCCTGCGTTCCGTTTTTCTGCGTTCAGCCACAGGGGAGCGCAGGGATAGAAGCATTACATTTTTTCCAATGGAGCTGTACTCACACAGGCGCGTGTAGGCGCCGAACGCAGGAAAAATGCAGCATGTTGCGTCTCAACCTGCGTTCGGCGCCTACACGCGCCTGTGTGAGTACAGCCCCATTGGAAAAAATGTAATGCGTCTATCCCTGCGCTCCCCTGCGGCTGAACACAGAAAAACGGAACGCAGGGGAGCGCAGGTAAAAACGCTCGTCTGTAAGAGCCCTTAGACAGCAGATAGAAATATTACCAAGTAAAATACAAAATGCAGTTAACATTGTTAATTCCAGCTTACAGAGGGCTCCAAGGTAGTACTGGTGTGTGGGACACTTATCTATAACAAATTACTTTGTGGCAGTAGTTCTTAAACATTTAAAACATGTAACATAATAATACACAGGTGCAATCAATATGTCAGCACTCAGTGCCTCAAGTCTGTTTTTCTACAGGCAAATCTCTCACCCTACTGCACTGTCATCCACTTTAGGGGGATTCTTGTACTCTCAAATCATCTCAGGCTCCCCTGTACTGATAGGTGCCACCAGGATACTGACCCACAATCACTTTAACTGCTTGCTCTTCACAGCACTTACAGGTTTTGAGTAAACTTGTCTGAACATGTGAATTTGGAGGGAGCATTTAAAACTGAAATTAAGGGGATACACAAGTGGCACATTGAAGGAGGATTTTACAAGTCACCCAAGGCATTGTTACAGTGGATTGCTTTTTTTTTTTTTCACTATTTGCACACTTGTAGCATGGGGCACTCCAAGCCAATCTACTATTGACTGGATTGTCCCTGATCACTACTTGCCTTCAGCTGTTGTTAGGGGAACAGACATTTCCTTATCATGCAAAATTTTAAATGTTTTCAATAAATGCACATCTTTAGATATGCCCAAACCTCTTAATGCTTATGCAACCAAATCACATCTTTGTGTCTTTGTTGCATTCACCGCTATGATCTTAGTGACTACCCACCTATATTGCCTTAATAAATGAGCCCATACAGTAAGATTCTTGTATTCTCCTCTAATGTTAGATGCATTGGGAGACTGGGTTCTTGTCTTCTGTCCTGGTTTAAATAAATGTCACTTTTTGTTCAATACCTTAGGGGGTTATTTATCAAAGTCCAAATTTATCTTAATATTTTCTGCTACTCCAAATCCGCTCACATTTTTTATGCTTATTTATTATTACATTTTCCCTAAAATTAGATTTGCGGTAACAAAATCCGATTTTCAAGATTTTTACGTTTTTTTCTGAATTTCTCATCAGATTTTCACAAATTTCACGATTTTTTTCTTCGGGGTATTGCACGAAACTAAGCACACATCAAAAAATCATTGGGACTTATATGCATTGACTTATATGCAACCTTGACAGGTCTGAGATGCCGGATTTTCAGATTCAGATTTTTCCATCCTCAGGGTTTAATACATACCGAAAAATTCGTGCTTTTTTAAAAGTCAGATTTTATAAAAAAAATTCACACATTTTTCGTGATTTTTCCATTCGGAGTTTAGTAAATAACCCCCTAAGTGTAGAGCAATGTGGTTATACTATACATCTAAAATACTTTAGGTATCCTTAACAACAAATCAGAGCTGAAATATACATATTTTGAGTGATGTGATTTCCTCATTAGTTAATGAGTCAGCATTCTAATGACATTGATTCTAAACAGTTATACTAGAACAGTGATCCCCAACCAGTAGCTCGTGTGCAACATGTTACTCTCCAACCCCTTGGATGTTGCTCCCAGTGGCCTCAAAGCAGGAGCTTATTTTTGAATTCCAGGCTTGGAGGCAAGTTTTGGTTGTATAAAACCCAGGTGCACTGCCAAATAGAACCTTAATGTAGGTTGACAATCCACATAGGGCCTATCAAATGGCCAATCACAGCCCTTATTTGGCACCCCAAGAACATTTTTCATGCATGTGTTGCTCCCCAACTCCATTTACTTCTGAATGTTGCTCACGGGTTAAAAAGGTTGGGGATCCCTGTACTAGAAAATAGTAAATTAGTTGAATAGTGCTTTTAACTACAAGCATTTAATGTATTTAGCTTATAATCCTGGACCTTATTAGTGAATGTTCTGAGAACAGATATTATATATATGTATAAATCAGAATAAAAAATTTACTTTACTTTAAAACAGGAGCATAACTGAAGCACCTGGACCCTTAAGTAAAAATTTATTTTTGCCCTACCGCAAGCCACTGCACACCACTTGTAGCATTCTGTGGCCTAGGCAACCAAAGAAAAGCCCAATATTAATATTATAAGTATATAGATTTTACTCCCAGTCCCTTACTTGACCCTATAACTCCTGACCCTGGCCCTCTATGCAACTTTCGGGTATGCTCCCTCTATTGTTACACCACTGTATAAAGCCAACTTACTAAGGCTAATAGCTTTGACATTAACGGTAGCTGTTGTAATTGGTAATGTCCACGAACAATGCGATATCAATTAACGGTTGTAATTCTACACATGGTATCCTTAGTGCCAGGATTTCCCTGCAATGTGAGTTTAAGAGAAATTCCACAAGAATTATTTTCTTGGTTACACATGAGACGTGACTTAGCACCTGCCGTAAACAATTTTTTATGTTCAATAATTTTTATTTGGATTAAACATCACAGACATGTCCTCAGAAGGGGGAAAGAGGGGGCTGTTGACCCACCCTGACTTCAGCTGGTTCCAATAAATGATTTGTAAATTGAATTCCCAACAACACAAACAAGCCTTAATTAGGTTATTTTCTGCATTGTCATGAATAGGTTCATCTTCAGTGGGATGCTACCCTATGTGCTATTAGCTTACTTGCCTTGGAAAATTTTCTGCAGGCACCCATGATCACAGATCACGGAATAATAACAACAGCTACAATTCTATAGATATTGTCTTCAATAAGGAAAAGTCAGAAAGGGAGAAGAAAGGATAACATGCATCTCACAAATAAAGGTCTTGCATTTAAAGACTTTAAGAAGAGGTGGTTACTGGCAGATGTAAAGGTAATACAAAGCTAAAGTGTAAGGGGATTATAGTTGTGCTCAGAACCTGCATTAACAATTTGTGCAGCCTGTTGACCATCAATGAGATTAACACCAATAAAAAAATCACCATAACCACGGATTTGAAAAAACATGTTGAGCAACATTTAGTTATAGTAAGCAATGTTTTTTTAAACCATAATCACCCCAAAAAAGTTTTTTCTTCTCTAAGCATCTTTCCGTTTGTCTATGACTCATTCTGTCTATGTCAAATAAATACCCACTTCATTGTCCAAGGTTTACTAATAATGTCCCAATACATTTAGGTGCTCTGTACCTACTGAAGGCTATACTGTACTCTGAATAATCATCATTTAATGCAGTAAATCCTACTCCTATCATTACATGTTGAAAATGTGTAGAAGTTGTTCCTAAAAAATCGTAGGGTCCCTCGGATACCTTTTGTCCAGTGGGAATATGGAGTCCTTCCATCACTTTAGCAAAGGATCCTTTATTGATCATTTTCCCAACCAGGTAGTTTCCAACACGTTTAGTATGGGGAAAATTTTTCACAGACTCCGGCATCTTGGAAAAGCAAGCTATTATCTGTATTTCCTTGCTCTGACTTTCCCATTGTGGTAAAACTGTATCCAAGTTACCGTCGTTCAGTCCTTCATTGGTAACTGCAGGCATCTTCAACTCAGATTGACTAGGCAACTAATTCATTATCCATGTCAAAGAAGAGCATGTTTCTGTTTGTAGTGGTTCTGCGAAGCATATCAGGCCTATATCAAAGAACACAGACATTTCTGCACTCCTGAATACAGCCATGTAGATTTGCTCAAGCAGATCGGAGCTGTAGATTATTAGCCAAACCTGATACATGGTGTCAATTAACGCTGTGATGCTGCCTGTTGCAGAGACACCTAACACCAGCATTAACATAGAATGAACTGTGCTTTTTCACATAGTACAAGGTAAAGAGGACCAAATGTTAAGTGCACTGGCAGGTAACAGCTAAATTACATGTCTTCATTATTTTGTTTTAGAAACATTACTTATAGCAAAGAAATATAAGTATTAAGTATAAAAGTTCAGCAGACATTTTCACAGGTCTCCTTGTGAAACATATGAAGTGGTTAGAGAGGATGGCTATTAAGCTGATATACTCTAAAGTAATATGTTCTAACTATACATTCAAATTTTTATTGAATTTTGCCTATATTCATGTCTCTTTGTACGTATATATATATATATATCTCTCTCTCTCTCTCTCTCTCTCTCTCTCTCTATATATATATATATATATATATATATATATATATATATATATATATATATATATATATATATATATACAGGTATGCCAGAATCCCGTTATCTAGAAAGCTCTGAATTACAAGAAGGCTGCCTCCCGTAAACTCCCATCTCCCATAACATTTCAAGCAAATAGCAAGCCATTTTAAAAAATTGATTTCCTTTTTCTCTGCAACAATAAACCAGTATGTTGTACTTGATGGTAACTAAGTTGTATGAATCCATATTAGAGCAAACTTAAAGGGATTCTGTCATCATTTTTATGGTTTACTTTTTATTTCTAAATTACACTGTTTACATTGCAAATAATTCACTTTTCCATTTAAAATCTTATTCTTGAACCACCAAATGTTTTTTTTTTTTTTATCTGTAATGTTGGTGTGGAGGCAGCCATCTCAGTGTATTGTGCCTCATTCTGAGCTTGGAAAAGGAGCCAGCACTTCAGGATGGAACTGCTTTGATACAGCAATTGTTTCTGCCCTTCTCATTGTACTTCAATATGACCCAAGTCGTGCTCCCTAGCCCTAACTACTGGTAGACATGAGAATTGCACCCAAGCAGGGGTTTTCCTACTAGAGGTGTCAGGGAGCTGCTTCTCTGGTTAGCTGCCCATTATTCTGTTGATAGGCTGCTGATGTGCTGCTGGGGGGAAAGGAGGGGAATATCACTCCAACTTGCTGTGTAGCAGTAAAGAGTGACTGCAGTTTATCAGAGCACCCATGGTTTGGGGCACCTGGGAGTCACATGTCTAGCCCCATGTCAGATTTCAAAGTTAAATAGAAAAAATCTGGTTGCTCTTTTAAAAAATGGCTTTCAGAGCATAATTCTTCTGGAGCAGCACGATTAACTGACGTTTTGAAAAAAATATTTTTTTCCCCATGGCATAATCCCTTTAAGGTATGGTGGTTCACAGTGTTTACTAAATGTAATTCAGTACTGTACTGTACACAATATCCAGAAAGCTTAAAATTATGGGAAGGCCATCTTCCATAGAGTAAACTTTAAGCAAATAATTCTAATCTATATTGGTGGAAAAACAATCCAATTGGGTTTATTTAATGCCTAAATGTTATTCATAGGCAAAATACCGAATCGACTAAAAAGTTGGCCAAATCCTGAACTGAATCTAAACCCTATATCACATATGCAAATGAATTGATGGAAATAGAAATTGATGGTTGAAAAATAATCTTCACCTTCTGTCATACAGCAGCATAAAATCAAATGGTTTTTCAAAAGTTTGGATTTTGTTTGGCCAGACACTTGAATTTGGCTGAGTTTTAATCCTGCCAAAAAAAGTTCAAATTCTGCCAAATCCCAAACTGAAATCTAGTTTTTTTTTTTTTAGAAAACATAAGTTATGGTGATTAAAAAACCCCTGTCTGGAAAACTCTACGTCCCTATGATCTCATACCTCATACCATTATTTTGTTGTTCCTTTTTGCACTGTGTTTCTGATTCTTTAAATAATGTAGCAAAAGTCAGCCTTCCACCAGTCAAAACTCCATTTCCAACAATGCCTTGCAAGCTTTGGGGCAAATTTACTTACCTCCGAAATTGCGCCAGCTTTGCTGACATTGCAACACTTTGCAGGCATAGATTCGCCAGGAGAACTGCTAATCCACGAAAATTTAAGTTGCACCCAGGGTTCCGAACGCTAGCGAAATTGCGCTAGTGGTAATATGATAAGCAGTCCGAAGTTACGCTAGTGATGCCTAATTAGCATACGGCGTGAAGTAAAAGTACAATGGGCATATATGTTGCAGTAACTACATTACACTACTCAAGGTCAGGGAACCTTAATAAAATAAAATATAGTTATATTGCCCTACATATGAGCCCACTGTATAGTTTATGTGCCATATGTAAGGAAATGTAGGGGGGGAGGGAACCCCAAAAAAAATTTACGATCTTTTTCAGCCTATCACCCTGTAAATAGTAAAAGACACCAGCGTTTTTGGGACTTTTCAACTTTTTTTGGAGGAACTCCTATCTACTCTACTGGTCTGAGGTGGCGAAGTAAACTCGTCCATTCGCTAGAGCGTTAGAGTGCGGAGTAGTGCTAGAGTCTATCTCCTTCGCTAGCGAATTTTCGCCAGCATTAGTCACTTCGCCCTTTAGTAAATTTGACCCTTAGTCTGTTAAAACACTGCTTTCTGAATAGTTCAGCGTGAAAATAAAAACTGTGTAAATAGATAGGCTGTGCAAAATAAAAAATGTTTCTAATATAGTTAGTTAGCCAAAAATGTAATCTATAAAGGCTGGAGTGACTGGATGTCTAACATAATAGCCAGAACACTACTTTCTGCTTTTCAGCTCTATAACTCTGAGCTAGTCAGCGACTTGAAGGGGGGCCACATGGTACATTTCTGTTCAGTGAGTTTGTAATTGATCCTCAGCATTCAGCTAAGATTCAAAAGCAACAGATATGACCCATGTGCCCCCCCTCAAGTCTGTGATTGGTTACTGCCTGGTAACCAGGGTAACTAGTCAGTGTAAACCAAGAGAGCTGAAAAGCAGGAAGTAGTGTTCTGGCTATTATGTTAGACATCCAGTCACTCCAGCCTTTATACATTACATTGTTGGCTAACTAACTATATTAGAAATATTTTTTATTTTGCACAGCCCGTCTATTTACTCAGTTTTTATTTTTACACTGAACAATTCCTTTAAATAGTCATCAAGCTGTTTTGGTAACTTCATTCTTTTTGACATAGTTTTCAATATAGCAAGATCCTGACTAGGTATTTTTCATATTTCCCAACCACCCACTTGTAAAATTCAAATTAACAATAGGTGATTGATACAACATGGTTTCCACTCTGGTTTCCCAATTATTCATCATCCCAGTGAGATCTTACCAGGCCTGAATCTCTTTGCAAAAAAAAAGCTTCTTTCCCTGACTTTTGCACTGCCAAAAAAGCCACCACCACCCTACTTCCTGTCAATGTTATTCTCTTTGTCAACAATTTGAAGCAAAACCTATTCACCTCCTTACAACTAGTAGCTCATGAGCATCATGTTGCTCTGCCCTCTCCCCCAACAACCCCTTGGATGTTGCTCCCAGTGGCCTCAAAGCAGGTGCTTATTTTTGAATTCCAGGCTTGGATGCAAGTTTTGGCTGCATAAAAACCAGGTGCATTGCCAAATAGAGCCTCAATGTAGGTTGACAATCCACATTGGGGATAACAAATGGCCAATCACAGCACTTATTTGGCATCCCACAAACATTTTTCATGAATGTGTTGCTCTCCAACTCCTTTTACTTCTGAATGTTGCTCATGGGTTCATAAGGTTGGGGATCCCTGTGCTAGAGAAACATCTCAGTATACATTGGAGGGCCAGTCCTGGTACATTTTATATGGTGGCAGTCATCTTATGAGCAAGTTAAACTTTACCATTTATTGAGGGTTAGGTGGGGTTTAGAGTAGAATGAGTCAGTAACAACAGAGACACCTGGAGCTGATTTAAAGGGGTTATTCACCTTCAAACACTTTTTTTGTAGTTCAATTTTCAGATAGTTGACCAGACATAAAGACTTTTTTTTCAGTTACCTTCTATTTTCTATTTGTGACCATTTTTCTAATATTAAAGCTTAAAGTTTACCTTCTTATGTCTTTCTAAAGCAGCTCTGGGAGGGGTTCACTGACTCTGTAAATGGTTCTAAATTGATACATGGAGGGCCTTAATGATCAAAATCTGAAATTGTATGAGTATTTAAATTAAAAAATCCAACCAAACTAGAATCCACAATTGGACCTTATTTATTACCGGTATTTAAAAAAGCACAATTCATCCAGATCGGGTAACAACTTGATAAAATAGAGTGAAAATCTGAATCAAATTATTTTTTTATTTTATTTTCTTTCCTGAATCACTTTCCAAAATGTCAGAATTTTTTGGATTTTTGCCTGAAAAGCCCAAAATAGTCAGATTTTCAGGCTAATTCCAGTGCAGACCATAGAAACTTTCAAATATGATAGGGACCTCTCCCATTGACTTATATATAACCTCGGCAGGTCTGAGATGGAGTATTTTCGGATTCTGACTTTTTATATCCTATAATGAATCTTGAAAAATTTGAGGTTTCTTTCCACAAAAAAAAATCTAATTTTGATTTGGACTTTAATAAACAACCCCCTTAGTTGATACATTTCTTATCTTTGTCCCTGCTGAGCAGAATCCCTGAGTTTCATTAAAGGCAGCTGTTAGAATTGATACAATAGTTGCTAATATCACACAGATGCAGCTCAGAAATGTATTAACTAATGTAGCAAATTGTAACAATTTAGAATCTGCACCTGGATTACTGAGCTACCAGGAAAGTTACATTTTAAAACTTCAATTAAAAATCAGTCTTTGTTTCTCAAAAATAACGGAACTGAAAAAGTTTGGAAGGTGGCCTGGGGTGCATATTTACATGATCATAAATGCAGTGGTTCCCCCCATAATTCAGCATTTCCAGGGTGAGTTGCAGCTGTGCAATTGAGGCAGATGAAAGAAATTGCGCTCATTCACAGTAAATTGCGCATTTCACTGTAAATGTACTGAATGTTTTCGGGGGGCATCTACCTTTTGTCAGGTGGTATCACCAAATGAATTTTTTATGCACCCACATGGTAAAACTTTCAGGGTGACCCAATTTTGCTTGTTATTTTATATACACAGCAATATAACTAGAAAAAAAAGCAGAAAGCACCGCAGGCAAATTATAGTAACCATAAGTGCATGGGCTATTGCTATTGCGATAGATAAGGTTAGAAATATATTCATTCTTAATTTTTATAATTTTATATGTTCATAACTGAAAAATACTGAGAGCACCACAAGTAACTACACTAATAATACATATCAGCTAGACGGAAAGGTAACCCCAGATGTTTGGTTTTCACACCAGAATTAACAGATTTTATTTTTGGAGCAATGTACGGTATAATCCATAGTTGTGCAAAGTTGTACATTTTATAGATCCCAGCCCACTGTGTATTTTCTTCTCTTGAGAAGGTTTCTTACAAAATTTTCTTGTAACCTCACACCTAGCTTTAGGCTCTATGCCATGTAACTCCCTGCCAGTATGGTCTTTCACCAGAGCCCGATTGTGATTTTTTTTTAATGCCACTTATTAATGTCCCACCATAAACACTTCTGTCTACAGCTCCTGTTAACCTTTTTTATTCTTACATGAAATAGCTCCATGATTACAACAAGACAGATTCATATATTAATAGTAAAAAGACATATTACTCTTTTATGCTTTTTTCCAACAGTGCTGCCTATTTTTTTCCAAGTAGTTGGCCAATTATCCATTATAAAAACATGTTTATGGAACAGAATACATTAAAATGATGATGTCATGCAAAGAGGTTTGTGGAGCCCACGGACTGACTGGGACCATTAAAAAGTACCTTGGAGGGAGGCATCCGGCCTGTGAGCCTTCAGTTGAACAGCGTTGTCCTGGAAGATTACAGCTTGTACTTGTTCTTTCATTGACAGCAATGAAGCACAACAATTAGCATTTTAATAGGTAGAATTGATGTGCCAAAGGGTCATAAATAGGCCCTTTTGCAAAGTTTTGAAATTCTGGCATTTAATGTTTCAAGGTTTAAAATGTTGCACAAAACTGGTTCCAAAAATTGTGAGTATTTCAGTGGCCTGCATTTCAAAAGGATTGCATACCTTCCACAGGCTTGTAGTTGCATTCTCCTTTTTATAATTACTGCAATATAGTTCTTTCCTTCAGCCACTGTATTTAAGACACAAGCATATACATAGAAAAAGGTTGTATATGAAACGTTCAAATACTGGTAGAGCACATCAAGTAAAGCAGCTGCATTAAAGGCTAACAATGTTAACTGCCTTATTTTGATGATTAGAAATTGCCAACAAGCTCAGTCATTAATTCAGTTCAGATATTGGCATGGCGGCAACATGTCTTTGAAGTTCTACAAAAGCCAATTAAATATCTATATTTATGGAACACAGATCCCTATTTAGCCACACTTTCCCTTAAGGTTAAATAATAATTGTGGCTGTTAAGTGGTAATGATAACAGTAACCTTATTATGATTCCCTTTCCTTTCTCATTATCCCCAGTGTTATTTTGAATAAATGCCTTCACCACCTCTACAAAAGCATGGCAATTCAGTGAGAGTTTCTTTCTTTTATTATATCACGCTTTGCGAGTAACAAGGTGTTATGAAAACAACATGGTTTTTATGATTTCCTGTATTTAAATCCAAACATTTAAGCAACACGACTCCTTACTACGGTTATTATCATCTCATAACACCTGCTGTTGAACTCATGACTTCCAAAGTGTAAATGTGCAAATACAAGACATAGTGGCGGACTCACAAAAAAATACTTTCCAAAGGCATCAGAAAGCTGGTAGGGAATCTGTTCTACATCATTTAGCACTGTACGCTATGATAAATAGCAGCAGACCACAAACAGGTTGCTAACATTTCCTGTGCCCGCATTTACAGCCCTCAAACACAGGATAAAAACACTCACCTGGGCATGTTTTATTATTCCTTATAAATTATGTGCAGAAAAATGTCACTTTAAAAATGCTGGGGTGACATTTTTGTTGCTTTGCTTATTGCTTTTTGAAAGAAGCACCATGAACTGCAATATTATACAAAGGCAATCTCTTCTGCCAGTAATCCATTTTGAATATTAATCCATTAAAGAGATACACTTAACATTATGAAGCATCAGTGTGAGATAAAGTGGAGTAAATAACCCAGTGTACATCTGTTTGTGGCTAAAATGTATTCTGTGCATGTTGGCCGCTCCAAATCTTTTGCAAAAGCTGTAAATCTGTCTGGACACTGGCAATTTTATTGTAACTAGAGTGGAGTATGGTGTACCCCCGAACTGCCAACAAGTGAGAGGAAGAAAAAGAATACACAGACAGATACTAGAGAGAGCAACAGTTCTACATGTAACAGCACCATCTGATCTTGTATATAGTCAATACATAACAGCTGTCCTTTCCCCTTGTGCTGTAGTATAGACTTCCCAACAGCTGCAGACCTTGTGCTGATTGTCAGCTCTTAAGTAAGTAGAGAATATCACACAGAGATTACTAAGTAGTGATGGGTGAATCTTTGCTGTTTTGCTTCGCCAAAAAATTAGCGAATTTACCACAAAATTCGTGAAAATTCACGTAACGCATTGAAGTCGATGGGCATTGAAATAATTTTGGCAAATTACTATTTGGTCCAAATGCATAAAAGTCAATGGGTGTCCGAATAATTTTGACTAGCGACAATTTTTATGCACGCGCCATGAGTCAAAGCTGACATGCTATTAATATACAGTACGACAGAATAATAACAAATAAAGAAGCTTTTTATTCATATTATAATACGTGTCAAAGAAATCCTTCTTGGAATTGTTTTTGAAGAGACTCCATTGCCAGGGAGCAGGATGTGGGACAAGTGATCTTCGGGAGCCAATTGGGGAGCTTCACACTGGTGAGGGTAAAGTATTATAATATTTCTAAATAGTCAACACATAGGGGCACATTTACTTAGCTCGAGTGAAGGAATAGAATAAAAAATACTTTGAATTTCGAATGTTTTTTTTTGGCTACTTCAACCATCGAATTGGCTACTTCGACCTTCGACTACGACTTCGAAACGAACGATTCTAACTAAAAATCGTTCCACTATTCGACCATTCGATAGTCGAAGTACTGTCTCTTTAAAAAAAACTTTGACCAACTACTTTGCCACCTAAAACCTACCGAGCATCAATGTTAGCCTATGGGGAAGGTCCCCATAGGCTTCCTAACAAATTTCTGATCAAAGGAAAATTGTTCGATCGATGGATTAAAATCCTTCGAATCGTTTGAAGGAACGAATAGCGGTAAATCCTTCGACTTCGATATTCGAAGTCGAAGGATTTTACTTTGACGGTCGAATAACGAGGGTTAATTAACCCTCGATAATCGACCCATAGTAAATGTGCCCCATATTCTGACTTACTGGCCTGCATGGTAAAAACTCTATTAGCACAGAAATCCATTTACTTTGCCTGTGCATGTGCTTTTTGCAGTTGTCATTTCACTAAAATGAAAGAAGTGTACAGGTATCAGAATTCATTCTGCTGGCATAAAATACTAATTTCCACATTTACTCAAGCCTTACACAGTCATTAAATGTTTAATTATCACAACTTAAAAAAACATATATTGAAGCATAACACACTTAAATGCAAACCCTAAAAGCGAAGTACAAAAGAAGAATCATTAGAATAAATGGAGGAATCGAGAGGATGCTTGTTTTTGACAATGTATTTATTCATTCCTTGGTACATTTATTTATCAATCACCAACTATTAAAAATGTAAAAACTACAGTATACAAGGACCAACAAAACAGAGTGAATTTATCTTTACCACCCAACCCCAGCACATACTGACAAGATATCTAACCCAGGCTATCAGATACCACCAGTCGCCTCCTGACACTGAGTGCTGGAGAACACAGGTAAAACCTGGCTAAATAATTCAAATTAACTAGAAAAGTTAAAAGAGAAAAACCTTTAACAAAACAACTGACAACACTGAAAACCCTAGGGAGACACCTGTTGAAATCCAAAGAGAGATAAAAATAAGCACACTTATTCCGTAAGTAAAGGAACGTATTTCATTTCTACTGTATATTTGTAATTGAACTATAATACTGCCATATGTTAACACTGCAGTTACCAGTATAAAGTATTCTGATATTAAAATGTGCTATTTCTAAAGTGAATAAAGTACCCCCTGTTCAGACGCCCATTGACTTTAATGCCAGTGTCAAAATTGACGCAAGTGTTGGAATTGTCGCGAGCATTAAAATTCTCATTTTGTGAATTTTCCGCCATTTGCAAATTTCACTGGAAATTTGTGAATTTTTCTGCGAAATGGGACAAATTTGCCCATCACTAGTGGTTTATTATTAACACCACCTGAAATAAGGCCAAAAACTTACACCAACACTTTATGAAGAAATTTAGCACTCCAAATTCCAAAGTGTCATTGCGAAATTAATTGTGGAATGACCAGTGATGGGCGAATTTGCACCGTTTCGCCGAAAAATCCGTGAATTTCCCGCGAAATTCGTAAAACGGCGAAAAATTAGTGAAACGCCGCAGACGTCTCTTTTCTGACGCCAGCGCCCGTTTTTGACGCCGGCGAATTTTTTCAGACGAATTTTTGCTGGCGTTTCACGAATTTATTCGCTGGTGTTTCGCGAATTTATTCGCTGGTGGTGAATCGCGCAAATTCACCGCAAATTCGTGCCTGCCGAATAAATTCGCCCATCACTAGGAATGACAATTTAAATCCTACAGCAGAAAAACACACAGTATTCACTAACTGGTTTGTCTTTTTTTGAATTGGATGTTTTTATCATTTGTCTCCAGTTTAACTAATATTACTCCAGTTTACTCCACTTTTGTGACCCCCTCCCCCTAAATCTTTAAAATTAGGGCCCACAGACAACAGAACTCTTATATGGACACTGCCAGGAAGCTTACCATAAGCTTAAGTCTCAAATACTAGAACAAGTTGATGTCAGACATAAAAGTAATTCAAACTCAGACACTTTGTACAGAATTCGACTGGGTTTGTGTAGTTATTTGTTGCATGACAGACCATGAATATAAAGACTGGTGCACAGGCGCTGGTAAGAAAGAAAATATACTGCAGGCTTACTTTGCAACCCTCAAGATATGTACAATGATTTTAAAATATCTTTGTAACAAGGAGAAAACCAATAGTTTGAGCTTTTCTATGGACATCATTTTTTTTGATATTACAGGGCATCTGTGCCTTCATTTTTTTCTTATGGCAATGTATTTTTCTTTTCTTCACTGGATAACTCCACTTGTGAGTAAAACTTTGAACGCTAGCTTAGCATGTAAATGGAAAGGTGCGCCACAAAGATAAAGAGTTGATAGGTGTATGTTGGCTATGAAAAGCTGGCCTATGAGTAAGTGACCCAGTAAGCAAGAAACGCGTTAGGCGGTCGTCTGTATGTCCCGACGCACAATATACTAAATGTATCATATGTCACAATACAAGGCTGATTAGTAATTATTACAGGTAATTACTACATGGCAGCACAGAAATCAATGCAACTGACATCAGAATTTAATAATCTGCCCTGTAGCATCATCTTTTATTCCAGGCCAACCTCATTTTCTCCTTGATAATTTGCAATGACCCCTAAGCTCAGCTTCTCAACATCTGCTCAGAGCCCACTGAGCATGTGAGTGTCGCAAACATTTTCCAAGATGGTGATCCCCTGTGTCAAGTTTGAAATCCTGGATCATTGCTGCTATTGAGAAGCTGAAACTTCAGGCAGGTGCATTAAGTTCATTATATAAAATATGACATGTTTAGCTATATTCATTTTTAGGGTTTAGTTCTCCTTTAATAAAAAGCATGATGACCCATCAGTTTAGAGATTTGCTGGGTGTATTACTTTGCTTAATTAATGAAATTGCCAGGGACCTGAGGTCCTTCCGAGGCAAAAGTAAGGACTGAAGAAAATGTTGGCATTTGAATAGGGATGGAAAAGTACACCAAAGTAAGACCTATAATTATTTTTCTTTTTTCATCCTGTGCTTGGCATCAGTAATTTACAGCATATGGTAAAAGTCAAATTATTGTGTTACATTTTACAAAGAAATTTCTTGTAAAACTAAGATGAAGGTTTATTCTGCACTTGAAATATTTAACTGATGAAATAATAGCAAAACAAACATGCATAACACATACAGTTTTCAGTTTCATACTTTGCTAATATCTATTAAAGAACAAGGAATGAGCATTTTACTACTCTACTACACAATAGCGCAAAGACCAGATGACTACAATGGGTGGTCCATTTATCAAAATTTGTATTTGTGTAGTATTAGAGGATTTTGAAACCCTGAAAAACCTAATTTTCCCTAAAACCACGAATTTCATGAAATGAATTAAAAGATCTGATTATAAAAAATTATAATGAAAAAAAAAACACTGAACAATCCAAATAAGAGCATGAGAACCTTCTTTTGTGACATACAGTATATCATACAAGTTTTCGACACAAACAGATCCATGAAAACCATAAAGAAAAAACAAAGATTTTGCAAGAGAAGGACAACTCCCAATGACTTCTATATAACCTCAGCAGCTTTTACATGACCTATTTTTTGTGTTTTTTACACTTATTTTACACAATTACGAAAAAAATAATGGGTTTTAGTTATATGAGGAAAAAACAACTTTTGTTCCCTAAGTATGTATCGGGATAACAAATAAAAATATGAACATTTCTAAATCTTCGCTTAGTGATTTTTTTGACTGGGGTGTGCCTAACATTTTAAAATAGAAAACACAGTGAAAGCAATATTCTTTGACATTCCTGTGTTGTGTTTCTAATCTGAGAATTGCCTGCTCAGTTCATGTATCCTCCTTGTAAACTAGTTATCTGCCATTACTTTATATGTGCAGGTGGACCAGCTGAATTACCGATCCTGATGCCCCCCACCCTCTTCCGTGCGGCACTGCAGCCGCTGCAGTGGGCGCGTGACTGCCGGGGGCCCTGCAGGGGTGCGGCCCCTGGCCCAATTGCACCCCCTGTTCCCCCAGTAGTTACGCCACTGCAGGTAGTAATCTTTGCAGTGCTGGGGTCCTATGTTCAATTCTGGCCTGTGCAATTAGTTTGTATGTTTCCTCATGTCTGGATAGGTATTACTTCCACACTTCAAAATTACGCAGGCAGGTTAAAGGGGTTGTTTACCTTCTTAACTTAGAATAATGATGGGCTAATAAATTCATCAGGTGCCAATTGGCAAATGCAAAATCACACACTTTTGTTGTTAGAAGTCAGTATAGAAGTAGAAAATTCTCAAGTTTAAGTAGAGTATCTAGTAGCCTATGATTAAGTATCTGAGTGATATGAAACGCGTAAGGCTGTATTCTTGTGGACTGAAATAAACTACTTGATGATTTGACAAGCCTGCCTGGAAGTTTGGTCTCTGCAAGTGCCTGCCTTTTTTCTTTATGCAAATTGGCGAGTGTCTGCGTTTTGCCCATCGAAAAATCCATTGCGTAAAAAAAAAAATTGGTTGCACATTAGAATAACCATGCAAAGAAAAATCGTCGCACATCAAAATTATTCGGGTGCCCATTGACTTTAATGCATTTGGACACAATAGGCGTGCTATAAAAATTGTCGCAGGAGTTTTTGACACCCATTGACTTAAATGTGTTGCGCAAATTTTTCAGCATTTCGTGAATTTCGTGGGAAATTCGGCAAAGCGAAAATTCGGCCATGACTAGCCAGAACCTATTTTGAAAGCCCAGTCCAGGGCTGGCTAGTAGTGATGGATGAATAAATTCGTCAGGCGAGAATTTGTGGCGAATTTCCGAGTTCGTCAGCGGATAGATTCTGCAGTGGAAATTTGCCAGCAAAGAATCTGCCATTGGACACCAATTGCAAATTGGACACCAATTGACTTTAGTGCATTTGTACAAAATAGGCACGTGTATAAAAATTGTCACGTCGTCTAAATTGATGCAAGTCAAAATAATTTTGAAGCCCATTGACTTCAATGTGTTTCAAAAATTTTCGCAGTTTTGTGAAATTCGCAAAACTGAGAAACATTTTCGAAATGAATTGAAGTCAATGGGCGTCAAAAATTTTCAGCAGTGCGAAACGGGACAAATTCACCCATCACTATTTTAGAATGATGTAGAGAGTGATTTTTAGAGACAATTTGCAATTGTTTTTCATTTTTTATTATCGTGGTTTTTGAGTTATTTAGCTTTTTATTCAGCAGCTCTCCAGTTTGCAATTTCAGCAATCCAGTTGCTATGGTCTAAATTCCCCTAGCAAACATGCAATGATATAAATTAGAGACTGGAATATGAATAGGAGAGGACCCGAATAGAAAAATGAGTAATAAAAAGTAGCAACAACAATACATTTTTAGCCTAAAGGTGGTCATAGACACACAGATCCTATAGTACGAATCGAGGATTCGTACGATTTTCGGATTGTGTGTGGCGTGTGCCGACATCTTTAGTCCGGCGGAGATCGGTTGTTTGGTTGATCGGTTGATTTTGACCCGACTGATCCCGCCGGAGCCCATGGCACGTCGTAATTGGATCGTTCGGCCATACGGCCGAACAATCAGATTACCCCCGATATAGTCATTCTTGTTAATGGCATATCGGGGAAAGATCCGCTCGTTTGGCGATGTTGCCAAACAAGCAGATCTTTGCGTCTATGGCCACCTTTACAGAGCATTTGTTTTTAGATGGGGGCACTGACCCCCATTTGAATGATGGAAACAGTCAGAAGAAAAAGGCAATGGTTCAGAAACTATAAAAAATTTAAGCCAATTGAAATGTTGCTTAGAATTAGCCATTGTATAACATACCTGGGGGCAGATTTATCAAGGGTCGAATTTCGAGGGTTAAAAAACCCTCGAAGTAAAATCCTTCGAATTCAAATATCGAATTTGGAGGATTTAAGCGCAAAATCGAATAAAAATCGTTCGATCGAGCGATAAAATCGACATGTCCCCACAGGCTAACATAAAATTCGGTAGCTTTTATTTGGCGAAGTATTGAGGATTTTTTAAAGAGACAGTACTTCGATTATCGAATGGTCGAATGGTCAACTGATTTTTACTTCGAATCGTTCGAATCGAATTTGACCAATTCAATGGTTGAAGTACCCAAAAAATTACTTCGAAATTCAAATATTTTTGGATTCGAACTATTCACTCGAGCTTAGTAAATCTGCCCCTAAAAGTTAACAAGGGGTGAACCATCCATTTAACTGGGTTCTTACAAACCTCACTTGTGTGTGAATATAATCGGAACCGTAACATGACGATGTGAATGATAAAAATCTGTGTAAATGTGTTGGTGCTAGATGAATAACTGACAATAAATATATATTAGAATCATTTTAACATTTTTTAATAAGCTATTATCTGTGTGATATTGGTAGCTGTTTGGTATTTTATGATAGTATCCTCAAAACAATACATCTTGTTTTGTCAGTGTTGTTTGTTTTGTAAGTGTTGAAATAAAATAACACTGTATTATAGTTGTGACTGCACAGTGAGCAAAAGCTGTAGAGACAGGTCAGTTAAGCTGTAGTGATGTCAGGATTCCCAGTTGGCTAGAAAAGTCCTCTAGGGAAAAAAATGGCAGTAGCTTTAATGACCATAAAATAACTCAGCTGTTTACTATGACTATGAGTATAATTCACACCCTTCTCTCCAACACTGCTGCTCTGTTCCTGTATCTATTTTGCTTGTATTTTATGGCTCACCTATAAAGCAGTAAAATTTCAAGCAGCACATAGTGCCACCATATGTATATTATAGGAACTGCATATATTTCACAAGCTTTTTCAACTTGTTTTGGTATTTTATATAGTACTGTAATGTTTTTGTTTTGTTTGCTTCTTACTTAAGGATAACTTATTTGATGGTATTTTACAGTATTTGTAGGAAATGGTCAGACTTTTAGCTTTAAGCGTTACCACAATACTGTTTAGTAAATAAACAACTTATTTAAACAAATAGTTATTAGCCCATAGCAAACCTTGTCATTACATTACATAAATGATTTATATAACTGGGCTTCCCACTACATTTCATAAAAAAATATTTTACAAATGCAGAGCATTCACTGTACAGAGTATTCACATGTTCACTGTATATTCCTAAATGTCTAAATTTCCTAAACATAATTTCTAATTAAAAAATCAGTTCTGTTGGCTTCTGGGCTTTTCTAATGAGCATGGCTTTATTTATTTCAGAAGAGAAGCAAATTATGTATTTTTATACTGTCGAGGAAAGAGATGCTGATTATGTCAGATCAGTCTGCCACATCTACTTTTGATGACTCTGATGATTTTAGAACAAATTGTACAAATTGTATTATCTTAAAAAGGACAATGTTGCAGCTACCTTTTGCTATATAAAATGCAAATGCTAGTACAATAATATTTAAACATTTCTTGCCCTGTTAGTTTTTGACAAGGCCATTTATTAAATTTTCCCTATTTAGCCGTACCATATCCTTTATCCTCATCCATAAATTGTAAAATCATCTTTATCTGATATGATAATTTCTGGTTTAAATCAAATATTGGGTGGAGTAGAAAAAATACATAGTAAATATAGTTAAGCTTGGTTAAAAAGAGACCAAAGTCCATCAAGTTCAACCCCTTCAAACAAACCCCAGTGCACATAAACACACATACTTATACTGACCTATCTATGCACTCACATTTATAAACTATTTATTTATATATATATATATCTATACTAGTGTAGCCTTGGATATTATGCTTGTCCAAGAAATCATCCAAGCCATTCTTAAAGTCATTAACTGAATCAGCCATCACAACATCACCCGGCAGTGCATTCCACAACCTCACTGTCCTGACTGTGAAGAACCCTCTACGTTGCTTCAAATGAAAGTTCTGTTCCTCTAGTCTGAAAGGGTGGCCTCTGGTACATTGATAATTTTTTATTAGAATAAAGATCCCCTGCTATTTGTCTATAATGTCCTCTAATGTATTTTTAAAAAAAAGTAGTCATATCCCCTCGGAAGCATCTTTTTCCAGAGAAAACAACCTCAACCTTGACAGTCTACCCTCATCATTTACATCTTCCATCCTCTTTACCAGTTTAGTTGCACGTCTCTGCATTCTCTCCAGCTCATTTATATCCCTCTTAATGGACAAACAAACCCCTTATTAAAAAAATCCCAACCCTCCTACCCCACATAGACCCCCCTCCCTCCACCCCCCAGCTTAGCTGCTACCTCGGGCAAATGTCCCTAACTTTTTACTTACCTCTCAGTGCAGATTCAGGGATCGAAGTTCACGGCAGCCATCTTCTGGGTCTTCAGTAATCTGAGAACGGTTCATGCGCAGTTGGAGCAATTTCCCGGTTCGTGTCGACTGCACATGCGACAAAATTGACGGAAAATGCCGAAGTGCCAGAAGAATACACGAATACCAGGAAGATGGCTGCCACAGAATGACACTGCCTGGAATAAGACAACTTGTTATCTACAAAATACCCAGATCTTTGTCAATTAAGAAAACCCCCAACACACTGCCATTAAGGGGCAGATTTACTAAGGGTCAAAGTGAATTAGAGGGAATTTTCTAAGTAAAAAAATTTGAAATTCAAAGTAATTTTTTGGATACTTTGACCATCGAATAGGATACTATGACTTCGAATTTACTTTGAAATCGTTCGAATATTTGACCATTCGATATTCGAAGTACTGTCTCTTTAAAAAAAACTTCGACTTCAATACTTCACCAAATCAAACCTGCCGAAGTGCTATGTTAGCCTATGGGAACCTTCTACAACATTTTTTCTAAGTCTTCACACATCGAATAAAAATCGTTCGATCGTACGCTAAAATCGGTCGAAACGTTCGATCGAATGATTTTTATTAGAACGCAGGATTGCCAAATTTGCTGAAAAAACTTCGAATTCGATTTCAAAGTTTTTTAATTCGATGGTCAAATTTCGAAGTTTTTTGTACTTCGACGTTCGACCTTTGATAAATCTGCCCCTAAGTGTATAAATCACATTTATATTATTTCTGCCAAAGTGCATTTATTATCATTCAACCTTATTTTCCAGCTTGCAGCCCATTTTTCCAATTGGTAAAATATTTAGATTCTTTCTAATCCTTATGCCCTTTGAGCTCATTTACAGGATTGAAACCATAAAGCAAACCATATTCAACCATTCTTCAGATGAATATTGGAGGTCACTAGTGTTACAGTTTGTTTATGTGTGATTTGTGTATTTGGTTAAACAAAGCAGAACACATAATTACCTGAATTATAAAAACCAAATGGCTGGTTTGTGAGTGAGGCAAAGCATTTCATACAAGAACTTGTTTAGTTGGGAGGATAAATTACTTCCTGTAAACAGCCATTACTTGAAGGGGTAAAGTAGTTCATATAAATTACTTCAATTGATATTGAACATTCAACATGAAGATTTTTGTATTCGAACATTTATTCACATGAATATGTATTTTTTACAGTGACATTATTCACATAATAATTATGCATCTATGATACTTGAATATTGGACCATAATGGACTGGATTATATAGCACAGATTTTGTACTATTCATTTTAAAATGTAATAAAATGGAATTTTGGATATTTCATTCTTCAGTGGATGCTTGGAGTTGTGTCTCACACTGGGTGGTGGGATTTTGTTTTGTACCCCTCTGCTGAAAGCCCTATTTAAGGCTAAATATAACACAGTCTGTAGGCATAATAAAGGGCTGGCAAAGACTGACACGTCACCTGATTTGTGGCGAGAATAAAACATTTTCTTTCACCAATTCAGAATGCTGCTGGAGTGTTGTTCAAGTAAGTGAACTTCAAGGAAGTGTTGGAGTGAACTTCAAGTAACAATTATTTACAAAATCAGACCTATCAGCAAACAACAACATGTTTTTAGTGTCATTATTACTTTAATTCTAAAATCCCTGTATTGGAGTACCATTAAGGGGCAAATTCATCAAGGGTCGAATATCGAGGGTTAATTAACCCTCGATATTCGACTGGGAATGAAAATCCTTCGACTTCGAAAATCGAAGTTGAAGGATTTTGTGCAAATACTGCGATCGAACGATCGAAGGAATAATTGTTCGAAGGATTTTAATCCAACGATCGAAGGATTATCCTTCGACCAAAAAAACTTAGCCAAGCCTATGGGGACCTTCCCCATAGGCTAACATTGGGTTCGGTAGCTTTTAGGTGGCGAACTAGGGAGTCGAAGTTTTTTCTTAAAGAGACAGTACTTCGACTATCGAATGGTCGAATAGTCGAACGATTTTTAGTTCGAATCCTTCGATTCGAAGTCGAAGTCGTAGTCGAAGGTCGAAGTAGCCCATTTGATGGTTGAAGTAGCCAAAAAAACACTTCGAAATTCAAAGTTTTTTTTCTTCTATTCCTTCACTCGAAGTTAATGAATTGGCCCCAATATGTTACTTCTCAAACCTGACTGTTTGGCCAACATTTTTAAAAATAAACTACTACAGCACAAATGTGGTTAATCCCTAATATCATGTGGGATGGGATAAGTAATATAAAACCATTGGGCAAATACTTTAATCTGAAATTTTAAAAATGGTTGGTCAATTCCTTTGGGGTTTTTTTTTATTAAAAATGCAACAATCAAGGAAAAAATCAAGTTGCAGGGGTTGCCACACTTTTTTGTGATTTTATTTTTCATATATAGGAATGGAAACTATTATCCGGAAACCTGTTATCCAGAAAGACCCAAATTACAAGAACAATTAACATTTTTAAATATTATTCCTTTTTTTAATAATAAAACTAGGATATAATTAATCCTTATTGGAGGTAAATCAAAGATACTGGATTTAATTCATGTTTACATTTTTTTTAGTAATATGGCGATCCAAATAAGGCAAGATTCCTTTTGCAGAAAACTTCAGGTCCTGAGCATTCCTGATAACAGGTCTCACACCTGTACTTGTAAATGAATACATCAGCTTGTTCATACTGTTCATCCCTAATTAAAAGGAGAATACTGGCAGAACTTTACTTCTTTATATTCATGTTTCCTTTTATATCGAAACAACTGTTTTCTCTTCATTTTTTAACATGGCTTTTCAGCACAGCACCTTAAATTATCATCAGATAACCTAGCTTTTTAAGTTAAAATAAAATGAATTCATGCTAAAAAGTTAAAAATAAAAAATCAGTGGCTACCCTAGCAAAGCTCATTCCATAAATGCTTGATCTTGCAAAAAAGTTTTAGCACCTTTTCACGTTACAGAATAAACCCAGAGAAGAATGAGTTTTCTTGGCCAAAGAAGAGCCAATTAAAAACCACATTTCAGAGAAATGCACATGTCTGTGGGTCTAGTTCTCTGCAGATATGGCTTACAATAAGTTGGAGATATTAAGCAGGAAGAGGTCTTGATATGTTGTATGATTTACCATTAACTTTAACTGGCAGGATCCACCTGATAAAATCTATTATCTTGCCAGCATTAATTTACAGTTCTGTACAGTTTACAGTTTGTGTTCATTAACAAAAAAAAACAGTAAAAATATACTAAGAACTTAAGTGAAAATATTTTAAAAGGCTGACTGGCTGACTTTTTAAAGCCCACAATGTGAACTTATTTTAGCAGCAGTTCTTTAATATCAGAAAGTCAGAAATCTCTATTTCTCTTGGTTGCTATCATTATTTTTATAGCTCTGTTGTCTTCTCTACCTTTTCATGTAGTGCAAATATGATCCCAATATGTTTAGATCTTTATTTACAGGTTATGTGCTTATTAACAAATATGATATTTATTTTGTAACATAACTAAATTAATAGTAACTTAATTATGCATTATGCTCAGGCCCGGATTTGTATAAAAAAAGAAATACTTAAATAATCAAATCTATTTTTCTTTTTATTAACCAAGGCATATATGCTTTACGTGTGGAGTAGTGACATGCAGGTCGAGAAAAACTCAACTTTAACCCGCCCGCTCCCGCCTCCTCCCCTTTAAATATAGACCCATGCCTCCCCGTCCTGCTGATGACATCACAAAAGGGAGGGGGCGTGTGAGAGTATAAAAAGGATGCGGAACCCGGCATTGTAAGGTCCTGCGACCCGCAAAGGGTGTGCTGAGGTTGGCCCGAACCTGTCCGACCCGCAGATATTGGGCTGGCCCACACATCACTAGTGTGGAGGTAGTAAACTTGATGAAATATCAACTAAATATCCTTTGCAGCAATAAAAAATGGCTATGTATTAATGTTTTTATCAATAAAATATAAATACCATAGAACCCCATTTTACGTTTTTCAGGGGAGCAAGAAAAATAGTGTCTAGGAAAATGTAGAATCAGGGAAATGTGTTAAAGCAACTTATTCTTCAAGTAGTATAAGTACAGGAGCCAGTTTTACTTTGAAATCCAATATTTACTGTGTTAATGACAAGGGTTAAGCATTGCAGTATTAATGTTACACTATGGGTGGGGGCATGTGCAGGATCTTTCTGACAGTCAACGCAGGGTCGGACTGGGGGGCCCATCGGGTTTTTTCCCGGTGTCCCGCCGGCTCAGTCCGACACTGGTCACACGCACAACTTAAATCAATAAGTAATTGTGAATGGCTGTATGAGGTTCAGACTAATTGGACTTGGCTATTTACAGACAGAACCATGAAAAAATATTCATTGGGTTAGTATTTTAAACCTCTTAATTTCGCTAATAACATTCGCAGGGACAACAGGCATTTTTAGAAATATAAGAACAACATTTTTGCAGAAAAACCAAGAAAACATGGATGAGAAAAAGCACCCCTAATAAGCATTATACATTGGTAGGGCCACAAAAAATATTGTAAAATGCAGGAAAACTTAAACCGGGGAATGTAAAATTAAGTTTCCACTGTACATAAATATTATAGATATTAAATTTATTTTTTATGCACAGTCTATCTATCTATCGTCTATCTATCTATCGTCTATCTATCTATCTATCGTCTATCTATCTATCGTCTATCTATCTATCTATCTATCTATCTATTATCTATCTATCTATCTATCTAATTTTCCAAAGAGTAGTCTGTGAAACACAGTACATTTGCAATTTAACTAAAGCGTCCCAAAGGATTTTTAGATAACATAATATGTTAAATGATTTAGGGGCCCATTTATTAAACCTCAAATTGTTCTGGTAGAGTTTATAAAGTGGAAAACTCGAATTTTACAATAAACTGATAAATATGAGTTTTTGCAGCGACAATTTGATAAAGTCGAGTTTTTTGAGTATTTTCGCTCTATATTTTTCAATAAAAATTATTGTAAATTAGTTAAATTCATGGATGGGCGATAGATTGATTTTGTTTTAATAAAAAAATTAGTTTTAGTAAATACATAAGATAAAATACTATAAAATATCATTGACTACATCAAAGATTTCTGACATCAAACAAAACCTCTGTGATATCAGTGATCACTATATTGGTTCCTGGACAATCTGTGCCTTTAGATGCTATAACAGTCTTATATAATCAAGTATAATATACTATAGTATATATACAATAGTTTCTGTAACCGTCGGCACCCAACACCAGAACAAATGCCAAGCACCCTGGTCTCGGCTCGTGCTTCGCCTGTAGTGTGACCGCCTTTGGCCTCGGGAGGAGCCCTCAGCTACTTGGATGCCACCAGGACTTAAACGAGAAGTGCAAGGCTATAGGTTCTGGATAGGCAGAGGGGCACGACTGTAAAGCAAAGTCTTTGGGCAGAAGGTCGTAGTACAAAGCGTTGAGTAGACAATAGAGTAATCAGATCAGGCCAGGTCGAGGCAGTCATAGAATAAATGTAGTCAGGCAGGCAAGGGTCAAACCAGGAAGTCAATCAGAGGGTTAAGCAGAAGAGATAGTTGGTATTCAGGCAAGGGTCAGGATTCAGAGGTCAGAAAAGTCAAAAAGCCAGGCAGGGGTCACAACAGGAATCAAACAGGTTCAAAACAGGATTAGCAAAAGCTCAGAAAGCACCAGGAACAAACTCCTATAACGAGCAATGTGATAAAAGAAAATGTACCTTTAAGTACTTTTAAATTTCGCACCATTGCGCTCTGACGTATGACGCCTTTAAGACACAAGGATGCGCGCCACGCGCGCTCTAGGAACCGGCGCAGCACACCATAATGGCGGGTGTCCCCGCCGATCCCCACGAACCCCACCAGGGTAAGATTTTGCTAAATTTTCATTTACACGATAGGGCATATTTAGGGGCCAATTTACTAAAACTCATAACTGCAAACCACGAATTTCCTTAATTTACTAAAAAATCGGATCAAAGAAATACGTGCGGACAAAGTTTTGACAAAACTGTGCGACAATTCGAATTGTGTGACTTTTTCAAATTGTTGCAGAAAACCACAAATGTTTCGGATTTCCAGGCGTCAAACAGCCCAAAACCCTCGAATATCACGAAGGCAAAAGACATTTTCAAATTGTAAAAGGCACATCTGCCATTGACTTTTGCACAACTTTGACAGGTTTTAGCTGAAGTAATTTCAGATTTGGATTTTAGCAGCTTTGGAGCATAATAAATCTTGGAAATTTGTTTTTTTTACCCCTCAAATTATTATGAATTTAAAAAATATAATAAATAAGCCCCTTACTATTTGGCAAATATGGCAACTTAACAACTGTCTGTTTGAGTTGTACTGTGCATTTTACACTAGGGGGCCTATTCATTATGCTGTGTAAAATGAAATTCACAGAAAAACTGTGTAAAAAGCTGTGTAACATAAATGGCTTATTTACACCGCATAATAAATCTGCCCCCTAGGGGGGCAGAGGCAGACATGCACCTGCCAGTGGTATTCTGGGTATAGGCCCTAACTGATTCAACACTTGCATATGAACCAAATTAAAGTTATTATTAATATTGATGGGTAAAAACTCCCCTATTTCACTGTGAAACCGCCAAAAAAAAATCACAAAGTTAAATGGGATGTAAATTTGCATAAAATGTTGCCTATCACAAAAAACTCAAATCTTCCAGCAATTTTCCAGATAGAGGTAAGGGATCTGTTTTTCAGAATGCTCGGGACATTTGGTTTTCTGGATAAGGGATCTTTCTGTAATTTTGATCCCCATAACTTATCTACTAAAATGATAATTTAATCATTAAATAAATGCAATATGATTGTTCTGCCTCCAGTAAGGATTAATTATATGTTAGATTGGATGAAGTACAAGTTACTATCAAAGAGAAAAAGGAAAATATTTTTTAAAAAATTATTTGATTAAAAGATGGCCTTCCCGTAATTTGGAGCTCTCTGGATAACAGATTTCTGCATAACAGATCCTACACCAGTACTATTTTATATAATGCAAACATTCTGAGCTTAAATGGAATACTCAGCCAAAGAATTTCTTACTCTACCTAATTATATGTAGGATACTATGGATCAGTTCTATAATGCTATCAGTTTATAATACTGTTTATTAAATATGTTCTGATGATAATTAGCTAAGTTGGGTCAACTACATCAGAGGGGTTCAGTGTAAAAGTTGGGCTCAATACTTTTCATGATCTGGGTTAAAATGCAAAATGTATATTCAATGTATGGTGAGATCGTTGAAAGCAAATGAAAGAAACACAGCAAAGCCACTTTTTGACTGAAGCCTGTAAACTTATGTATATGAAGTGATGTCCAGGTAATTGGCCTCAATGGAATAGTAAAATGAAAACCACCAAATTTCCTCACCAGATCCCTAAATATGGTGTTTTCATTTGAACAGTTTCTTGGTTACAGATTGAAATTCAAGCTTACAAGTTGTATGTGAATGTTGTTTTTTTTTTTTGTGCAGTTTATGGAGAGCCGTACTCTATCTGATTTTTTTTAAAGCATTTAACATCTTTAAAACAAAGCCCAGCATTTCACTGCTGCAAGCCCATGTTTAAAAACACAGCAATAGGCCAAAGGCAAATGCACGTTAATAACAGTGTCAGGAGCCACTAGGTGTCTGCAACTTGAAACTTTCACACCGCTATTTGAAAGCAAAACCGAGGCAACACAATTGCTGTATGAGTTCACTACTGTAAACCATGTGTAATAAAGACATTGCTAACAGATACAAATACCGGCGATTTCAGATGCTCACAGCAATTAAAGTCAAAATAGGCAGCTCAGTATAATTAATTGCCAGGAGGCTAAAAGAAAAAAAAAAGACATTGAATAGAACTCTTCACAGCTAAACTGGTAATGCAGAACTTATGGAGAGAAGTCCAGGTTCCTTCATCCAAATTGGAATGTAAAAGAAATCTGTTGGAAGGTGATGACAGAAATGAAGTAAAACAGTTGTTTCCTGATCCGAGTGCCAGATGTGTCACATACTGTGATAAATAAGATCTGTGTCTTGCACTCCAGATATTGGTGGAATATTGCAAGCGTTTATTATAATGAGGTACTAGAATTGCTTTGTGTCTTCTGGCACCAAGCAGGGAACTGTTATTGCACAATGCCTGAAGCTGCTAATTCTGTTGTTTAGGTTCAAGCCAACATGGCCTATTAAAAGCTTAAGTTCAATTTTATTGTTCAGGTATTTATTAACTGATTATGAAAAGACATTAAAAAACTCATAATTAAGCTACCAATTGTTCTTTACTTTGAATATTTTTTATCCTTTTCGGCTGTTCACATCAAGCATGTTATATGTCACTGTATTTATTTTCACATTTGACTCCAGCAGCTGGCCTCTAAACTAAGTAACCGCAGTCCTTAAAAAATCCATAAAAATATAGCTATAACCACGGAAGTTAAGGATTTTGCAGAAAAAGTGTGCTGTTATACTTGTCACACACTTTTCACTCAGCTGCACTATGGGTTTGGCCTGCCTGCTCTGTATAATGCTGTGTTATGAAAAATAAAGAGAATAACTAGTTTTCTTTTTATTACCCAGCCAAAATGATCTTGAATTTTGCGGGAAACAAGCCTATTAAAAATCACACTTCCTGGTGCATACTCAATAATTAAAAGACAAGAACAGCCATTATAGGTTCATGACTTTTGCCATCTTGCAGGCTATTGCATCATTTAGAACTAAAATTCTATTGGATAGTGATAATTATGAAAGAAATCATCATTGTTGTTATTATAAGTATTATTAGTTATATTTATTACAGGGTCTTGTTTATAGAACTTGCATTTACATTTCGGTACTTGAGGCATAAGGGCAGAGACACACACTGAGATTCGGGGAGATTTAGTCGGCTAGATTGTAAATCGCCAGCGGGATGGCACTTGGAGCGCTTCATTTTCCGAAGTCATGCCATCTGGGTGGCGATTTACATTCTAGCCGGCAGAAAGGCAGGGGAAGGCAGTTCGGGGAGATTAGTTGCCCGAAGAAGAGGAAATTTGTCGCTGGGTGACTAATCTCCCCAAATCTGAGCATGTGGAAGCGTGTGGAGGCGTTTTGGAACGATATTGGGGGAAAGCTAAACATGTTGCAGTGTTTGCATTCTTAATGCAATTCTTAATGAGATACAATTCATTGGTAGTCAGGCTTGCTGATAAACTCAGAAAACACTTACCTCTAGCTCCTTGCACATGTTTAAACATTGTAAGGAAATCTGCATAAACAGACATTTATTTATCAGTGGAGCGACTGTGAGGGAGATATTTACTAAAATCCAAATTTATCTCATAATATTAATAAAAAAAACTTGACCAAACTCCCATGCCCGATTTTAGCTTATTGATATATAAAACTTAGCTTAGTTTATTGAATAAAAAAAACTAGATTTAATCAGATTGTGAAAAAAAACCTTGACAGGTCTAAGATGGCAGATTTTCAGATTTAGACTTTTTGCAGCATTGGGGTATAATAAATATTGGGGTATAATAAATATCGAAAAATGTGAATTTTTTTTTCCACAAAAAATTTGAGTTTTGGCAAAAAAAGCTTGATCAGAAAAATTTGAGGTTTTAGTAAATAGACCCCTTTGATTCCACTGTTTGATAAATACACCTCAAAACTCTAATTTCACACTTTGATTAATACTAAAACAATATTGCAAATGTTCAACCAAATTGGTCAACGTGTACCAGGTCCAAATTACCTAATTTGTAATTAGAATCTGCTCTTAGTCATGCCTAGCAATGATTACACATGCACATGAACAGACTTATGTCTGTTGTATTGCATATCAATTGCATTGTATTATGGCTTTTTGTATGCTGCTTGAAGTGTTTCTGACATCGGATACCGTAAAGCAGTGATTCCCAACCAGTGGCTCGTGAACAACATGCTGCTTATCAAGCTGTTCGATGTTGCTCCCAGTGGCTTCAAAGCAGCTGATTATTTTTGAATTCCTGATTTGGAGGCAAGTTCTGGTTGCATAAACACCAGATGTACTGCCAAACAGAGCCTCTTGTAGGCTGTCATTCCATAAACGGGCTACTAAATAGCTAATCATACCCTTTATTTGGCACCCCCAGGATCTTTTTTCATGCTTGTATTGCTCCCCAACTTTTTATATTTAAATGTGGCTCATGTGTAAAAAAAATGCCGGGACCCCTGTTAAGAAAACACTTATTGGTGTAGTATTTAAACAAAATTAAATTGAAAATTACAGAACTAAAAAATACAGAATTATAATTATTTATTTGGTTAATCCTTTTCCATCAACGATTCAAAGTTCCTTGTACCTCTGAACGCTCGCTGAATATTCTAAATTAGTAATATGCAAAAGAACTTGTTTCCACTTGCCTTAATAAATGACTACACGCAAAAGTATGTTTGGAAAATCTAGGGGTAGAGGGAACATAACATATATAACTTGCATATTTAACAATAATAATGCATTTAGAAGGACTGTATTGTATATTAGGCATTTATTTTCTTATGAACCAATGCCCTTTGTTTAGAATGTCACATGTCTTCATACAAGAGACTACCCAATTAGATATTTTCTATAATTTTTAACTTGTAGTAATCTAAAGTGTTCAAATTGCTTGCAACCGGTAACTGCACTGGTGCAATTTACCACCTAGTCTCTCATTCTCTATATGTCTCTTATTATGTTGGTAATGTATGCTATTCCTATTGATTTTATGTGGGTGATTCCACAGCATACTAGCATTTCAATTGCTTGCCTACAAATGGACACTCTACGTATGTCCCACTGGTTGACAAAGAAAACTATTCTGAACATGAGTTGAAATACTTAAAATGGTACCAACATCATCCGCTGAATAAAATTATATCCATAACCTCTGCGGACGTTTGCCTGATAAACATACCATTTTGGGCCAATGAGCTGTGTTGGCCTGTTACAATATCTTATGTGCAGCAAGGAAGTTTATTGATCTATTAATCCAGTGATCCCCAACCGGTTGAACCTGTGAGCAATATTCAGAAGTAAAAGGAGTTGGGGAGCAACACTAGCATGAAAAATGTTTTTGGGGTGCCAAATAAGTGCTGTGATTAGCCATTTGGTAGCCCCTATGTGGATTGTCAACCTAGATTGAGGCTCTGTTTGGCAGTGCACTTGGTTTTTATAAAACCAAAACTTGCCTCCAAGCCTGAAATTCAAAAATAAGCATCTGCTATGAGGCCACTGGGAGCAACATCCAAGGGGTTGGAGAGCAACATGTTGCTCATGAGCTACTGGTTGAGGATCACTGTATTAATCTATGAGGATAGACTCAAGGTTGATGTCAAGGTACCAGCCATTCACCTTTTTCAGGCAGTGACTCACCAATCACAGTACCTGCACTGGCCCCCCATCTTTACTAAAACAGCCCCTGTTATTATTCTCCAAATAATTCTGCTGGAAGTTTAGCATAATTATTTTCTAGGCCAAGCTTCCATGTGTTTTTAGCACCCCCTCCCATGTCTTTAATGGTGGTCTTAGGCCTTTAGAAACGGTTGCTGGTCTGGGTAGTCTGTCTCCCTTAAAAGCTGCAAGCAGGGGAGAATTAAGCCTGTGAAACCAATGATTTGGTCTTGGCAGTCTCCCTCCTCTTTTAGGAAAGGATCAAGCCTTCAACCAATAACCGGGTAAGGAGGCACTTTTCCCAGGAGGTGCTACCATGCAGGGAGGTGCCAGCCTATGAAAAATATGACCAAAGGTAAATAGTTATGACTACCATATGAGGTTTACCTTGATGTAGTATGGTGACCAATTTTATGTTCATTTTTAGTATCTATGCAATTGCATATTTATACTGTATATACATGCACTTGCATTAATACTGCATACATATGAAGCAGGGGGGCCAGGGAATGTGCACCGAAGCAGCTGAAGATGGCGCCCATGAACTCCGCTGGACAGAATCTGCATGAAGGGCTTAATAAAGAGTTAGGGCATTTGCCCGGGGGGGGGGCAGCTAGGCTGGAGGGGGTCTATGTAGGGTAGGGGGGTAGGGCTTTTTTCTAAGGGGTTGTTTCTCCTTTAAAAAGTTGTCTATTTCTTTCAGAACTCTTTCTCTTTAAGCGTAGAGAGCATTTTGGGCGAGACATAACTGCTCTCTACGCTTTTCCCAGTCACCCTGCATATTTAAATATATTACATTAGGATAAATGGAAAAAGTGAATTCATTTCTGTGATGAAATCTGATAAAGAAAAAAACAGCATATGTTTTAAGACTATAGCAAGTTTTATCATGCTTTTAACTTAACCTATTTGCATGTGTTTACATTTATTCTTTGGAAGCATCCGGCTCACGGCAATTCATCTGTATTGCTAAAACATGTATCACAACTATGCTTTTTTGGCTGTCCATTATGGCAGTCATCAGGAATCCTGATAATGGCTTTAACAGACTGCCAAACACCCACTTGCTATTATTAGTAAGACGTATTTTTTTGCATGAAGGAGGATGGGCTCACCTAAGCAGTATCCTAAGTGTCTGTAAACACAGCTAGGAATTTCTTATCTGCATGAGTCACTTAGTGGCAAAATACAGTCTATTTATCAGTTATACTTTGGACTAAATATATTCTACTATTGCTTTTACATCTATGCAAAATATTTTCTTGGAAACCTAACAGCCTCTATAGTATTTTAACTGCTGAATATTTGATCATGTTGTAGAAAGCATAGTGTTACCTTTAGGCTCGGGCCAGACCATAGTGGATCTCGGAACGCAGGCCAAGAATCCACTCCACTGTTGCTCCTCTGCTCCTGCCTGCACCTGGAAACATTGTATCCAATGAGGTGGAGGCAGACGCAGCAGATTTGGTTGCCGAAACGTGACATTTTGCATTTTGGCCTGAAATCTGCCCTTCCTAAAGAAAGCGATGGGGGGGAGAATCCGTAGCGGAGAATCCGTAGTGTCTGGCCCTAGTCTTGGGGAAATAATAAGTGCATTTGCAGGCAGAGAGACAATGTAAGTTGCAGGTAAAAGGCTGGAACTCTCCTGATAATCTTGTATGTACAGGTATAACATCTATTATCCAGAATGCTTTGGACCTGGGGGTTTTCTGATAATGTTTTTTTTCGTAGTTTGGATAACCATAACTTGGCTAGTAAAAACTATATAAACATTCATCATGCAATAAACCCATCATGCAGTTTAGTTACCATCAAGTACAAGGTACTTTTTTTTTATTATTACAGAGATAAAGGAAATCACTTAAAAAAATAAAATAAAATATTTACTTAAAATTTACTTTATGGGAAATGGCTATTCTGTCATTTGGAGCTTTCTGGATAACATGTGCCCAGATAAGAGAGCCCACACCTGTGTAATAATTTTGCTATTTGGGATCAATATATTTTTTGGAGTCAGGGTTTTATTATTTTATTTAAATCAATCAATTGCAATGCAGACTGCTACATCAACTGACTGTAAAACAGTACCAGTATTTCAGTGATTTCAAACAAACAGAAGGATTACATACTGACGTTCTAAAACAACAAGAACGTTTAACCATTTTTCTGACAATGATCTGACAGTTTTAGTTGATAGGCAATGTGAATTTCCAGTAGCATAACCTTAAACCCAAAAAGTAGGTAGTACATTTTTGGCGGTATGTCTTTCCCCTACCCAACGACATAGTGCGCTTCTGAGATTGTTGGCCGGGAAATGGTTAATGTATTAAAGTTTGTATGAGAACCAAACAGATGGATTTGAATATTGTCTTTTATAATAGGTGTTATTTCCCAGCCTTTACAACAACCTTGACATTCATTAGATATCCCTCATCATTTTGCATTCTTTTCATATGAAGTGAATGGAAAAATTGTGTATTGTCTGCTAAATGTACAATGAATTCACCTTACAAAGAAATATCTGTGCATATTGGTAGTTGGATAATTTTTACTAATTTCCAGTACATTAGAAATAGCAGCATTCCATCTTCAGGGGTCTTGATATATTTGGCTCATTTTATGTAATGAAATGTGTTTGAGGTTTTATGTGAAATGTATTGGAATACTTTACTTTAATATGATCTCATTCAAGTGTGCCATAGCCCAAATTAACACATTCTCATGATCTGCTAAAAATATGTCTTTTTCTTATTTGCCTTATTTTAAAGACAAAAAAGTATTTGAAAGGAAAGTACAAATATTCAGTTGGAGAGCCTTTCATAGAAATATAATAAAATTGATTATGCTAAATCAAATAAAAAGCTATGCCTATAGGAAAACTGGAATATACTGTATCATGTTAACATTTAAAGGAGAAGGAAAGGTTAAAACTAAGAAGCCTTATCAGAAAGGTCCATCTAAATATACCAGTAAACCCCCAAAGTAATGCTGCTCTTAGCCCCCTGTCAAAAGAAACACTGCATTTATTTCCTTCTATTGTGTACACATGGGCTTCTGTATCAGACTTCCTGCCTTCAGCTTAAACCTCATTGCCCTGGGCAAGAGCATGCTCAGTTTGCACCTCTTCCCCCCCTCCCTCCCTTGTCTGCTGTAATCTGAGCCCAGAGCAGGGAGAGACTGAGGCAGGAAGTGATGTCACACCACGTTAATACTGCAGCTCCTAACCTAATACAGAATAAACATAGCATTCTAGCTTGCACTATTGCAGCTAATCTATTGGCAATAAAATGCCTCCGTAGCTTTCCTTCTCCTTTAAGGATAGGATTCTAAGGTTTGCAAAAAGAATCCTGGAATCTATTTTGTACACTATGCATAATCTAAATGTATTCTATGTGTGAGTTTGCACAGGGCATATGATTCATATGGATTTCAAGGCAGAATTAAGGCTTTACATATTTATTGATTTCCAGTTGGCACACTATTTGATGCAGTCTAAGCCTGTGATTCCAGTGTTCTAAACTCTTTGGAAGATACATAAGTACTTACAGGATCCCTAAGAAAGACGTTTGTTCCATATTTTGTCTTACAAATATACAAGGTGAAACCTGACTGGTCATAATAGTATTGGAGAGGCTCTACACTACCATCTCACATGGCGGAGGTGTTGAGGTTGTCTGTGTCTACCTGTAGTAGGATTCACGCAGAAAGAAAGTCTGGTAGTGACTTTTGCAGACGGCAAAAAGAATTTGCAATGATTTATTTACTGCAACTGCAATTTATATGGAACTAATTGTGCCCATATAATACAGAGATTCATTATATTTCCACAAGCCCTCCATAATAATAGGCTTTTACATGGAATTTTTTTTTTATTCCAAAATGACATCAACCTATAGCTGAGAGGAACTGTGAAGGGGTCAAAACATTGCCCTGTCAATGCAAAGATATTACTGGGACAATTTGAAATTAAATTTATATATGCCAATGACACATATAAAACATGTGATGGATAAGATTCATTGAAGTGTGTTGCGAGCCCATACTTGCCCCCATATGTAATAAAAGGCTTTGCGTAGGGGCAGCAACCCATAGTAACCAATAAGATCTTTGTTTTTAAACAGGTGACCAGTAAAAGCTTCCTGCTGATTAGTTGTTATAGGTTACTGCACCTGGGCAAACTAAGTGCCTTTTATTAGGATTAATTAAGGATTTAAACTGAATTATATCCAAGACAAAATATTGTGCTAATTTTTATATGATTTTGGCAGTTCATTTACTTGAAATACATATATTGTGTTGTTAAGCAACCAGTAGATGTCACTGTTGATAAATGTATTTAAAGGAAGTGACTAATGATTTAAAGCTTGATGAAGAGCCATTGCTTCTCTATGCCCTATCTTTTAATAAAGGCATTTTGACATATCAACATGTATTGAGTACTGTCAACTGCTTTCGAACCTAGCTTGACAACTAACATAAGCAGAGAATTCAAGCAGAGGCAAAGAAACTGTTCTGTTCAGTGTAGGGTGAAAGAATCAAGGGATCTTGAATAGAGGAGAGGTGTGCCCACCTGGTAGGATGTATTGTATTCCAATGGGACATATTTATTATTATTTTTTGCACAACTAGAGGGCTATATATATATAACTGACCATAATTGTGTATTTGCCTACATATACTGATCATACATACATATAAATATACTGTGCATACATACATACACATATACCATTTAGCTGGAGATACCCCACTAGGACTGTGACTTATCAGGATATTTCTCGGTTTCCAGGAAGGCTAATCTGAAAATCCGAAACATAGTAACACAACCTAAACAGCATCCCTCATTTCACTGGACAAAATAAAATTCTCTCTACTTTTGCACTTTCATATGGCACTTGTAGACCACTTTGTTTTCCAACATTCACAATTATGCAGCCTACACTATGTTTAGCATGAGGAAAATCAATGTTAAAGGGAATGTCAACACAAAAAAAAGGTTTTTGTCTAAAAAAGAAAACACAATTTTAAGCAACTTTATTTTATACATTCATTACAATTATTCCATGGTTCTGAAGTTATTTTATATGTATTGCTATTGAAAGCAGCGTTTGTCTGTCCCTTTCTATTCTCTGCCCTGGTAGCTCAGACTGTTGAAAAAAATGTAAGATACGGCAGCTGATTAAACAACTAAGACATTTGCAACATTTTTTAAAAAGTAACAAGCAAATGCTGCTTTCAATAGCAGTTGTTTTTACAAATAACATTAAAATCACTTTAATAAATGTATATTGGAAAGTTGCTTAGAATTATGTTTTCTTTTATTAGGCAAACTTTTATTTTGGGGTTGACTTGCCCTTTAAACATTGGTAGCTCTCACACAGTACTTGTATAGCTGTATGTCTCTCTATTGCTTGCCTTCTGACAGTGTATTTCAAATTCCAAATTATAAGGAGCTCCCCTAATAATGTGTGATTTTTAAATCCCAGTTGGATTAGTGTTTATGGGCATTACTGTTATACTCTGATCTAAATATGCTATTGCAGAAGATTAGGGATTATCCCCTCTTGCAAATACATTAACTATATATTAACAAACAATAATTCAAGGGTCCACAGCTGTCTTCAATGTGTTACCAAGTGTTGTTAAGTAACTTTTCTTTATATATAATTTAATTAATACAGTTTGATAACTCTTGCTTCATAAATGGCATTTACACAGAATACAATGCAACATTTGGAACCTGATTTATAGTAGGATGGCCACATTGTAAGAGGAAACATTGTAGATATATACAGTTTTTTTCCTGAAAGAATTACATTTTCAGTGGAGCACTCACTGTATAAACACAATGCAATCTGTGATCAACTATAATTTATGCACATTATACCAAGTACACTCCTTCCACCTAGAGTGCATCATGTGCATGTTCTGGCACATAATGCCTTCTCTCCTTGCTTAGGATCTGGTCTGGATCTGGGGGAATATTGTCCTATTCAATGGTTATATATGTCATGAGGGAATAAAAAAATTGCACAAACATTGAATATTGAACAATGTTCCCTCTTATCCAAATAGACACTAGTTATTCCATTTCAGAACAAGTTATTCCATTTCAAAATGTCTAAAAAACCCCTTCATGTTATCCAATTGAATTGTTATACATGATATGACAAGTTGCATGACAAACCTCTTCTTCATATAATCTCTATAAAAGACCCACCACGAGGAAGAGCTTGGGAGGGGGGGGGGGGCTTGGGATATAATACTGGGCAGATGGATGGATGTGAGTAACATCCGGCTTTGTTACTATACTACCTTTTCGTTGACATCATTCTGAAGAAACTGTGCTGCCCCTAGGTATACAAAGATTTTAACATGCAACTATATATATCATTTTCTTACAAACTTATATTTTAGAACTGCTTTAGTATTACATAAGCATTGCTATCATGTGGAACACTCCTTTAGTGCAAGTTCTTTTTCAAATAAGGCAAATCCCAGCCATCATTGGTTACTAGTTAAACAATATTACATAGTATAGACTAGGTTTGCAAGTCTCAGCTTGGCCAGAGCCTCTAAAAGAATTCTGCTTTCACCTCAAATAAATATCCGTTATATTACAATTCCTTGGATCGCTTCTTCAATAAAGATCAAAAATGTACTTTATTAAAAGACTTTCTTTTTGCATTTAAAGCTGTCTGCGGAAGGATGTATATGCATATTTTTATCTCTCTAAACTGTTCTTTTAGAACTACTAAGGTCCAAGTTATTGCATGTATGTAAAGTGTGCAGTGTGCAAACCTTTCCTCCAGTCATACAGGAAGGGACCACGAGAGAACTAAATTCAAGGAAGGATTTCAATTTGGCAGTCGAATATCGAGGGTTAATTAACCCTCGATATTCGACCATAAGTAAATTTGCCCCTACGGGCAAACCGTTCGATCGAATGATTAAATCCTTCGAATCGTTCGATTCTAAGGATTTTAATCCATCAATTTTAATCAACCTAAAAATTGTTCCAAAGCCTATGGGGACCTTCCCCATAGGCTAACATTGACTTCGATAGGTTTTAAGTGGCGAAGTAGGGGGTCGAATTTTTTTTTAAAGAGACAGTACTTCGACTATCGAATGGCCGAATAGTCGAACGATTTTTAGTTCGAATCGTTCGATACGAAGTCGAAGGTCGAAGTAGCCAATTCGATGGTCGAAGTAGCCAAAAAAAAATTAGAAATTCAAAGTTTTTTTATTCTATTCCTTCACTCGAACTAAGTAAATGGGCCCCCCGGTGTCCAGATTTTTTATTAGGTGTATTTCCCCTTTAAATTTCCACTCTTATTGGGGAATTTTTCCACCACCGTATGGCTGTATTGCCTACTTACAAACTGTAGGTATAATATATGGCTCGTAGTGTTTAGTAGGTCTCTCCCTCCTTCTCCTGTCAGCTCCTCATGTTCCCATAGAGAGATATAAAGCCAGGATAGTTTAATACCGTTTATTAATAAGTATAAAAAAGTTTAAAACAAATTTGCACTCACATTTAGTGTGAAGAATGATCGCACATAGGAAATAATATTTGCACAGGTTGCACTCTCAATCTAGGGTCCCTGCAGACGAGTGTATCCCCCTTGTGGCTCTACCTGTGTTCCCTGTGTGACGTCACTTCACTTCCCGCCTGACATTGCCAATCAGCTGGCTTCTCAGAGGCATAGTTTGTAAACTGTTACTTTTAGAATGTCTATGTCTAATAGAATATAATACACAGAGTGACTTTGCAGATTTATGTTATACATATAGTAAGGAGGACCTTGAGTGTCCATAATCCCAAATACTACAAAGTAGCAAGTCAATAGCCGTAATTTTAGGATTCCTTGTCTCACTATGTGGGCATTTTTCATTAGAGCAAGCTAGAAGGGCGCATTGGCACTCAGCATACGTACACAGAGGTACACAAAGTGTCTTTGCTTTGGTGTTGGAATTTTTTATGAATTGCTTCAATAAGCACATACATTTTCGTCCATTGTTGTGCACTGCACTTGCAGTTTCAGTAGTAAATGAAGCTTTATCTTTCTAACATTAAATTAGCTAGTATTTCCTTTTAAGAAACATTTTTTATGAACTACCGCATATAACAAAACTAAATGAAGTAAGATCAGCAAACAAGCAAGCAACAAAATGCAAGGAAGGGAGAGAGTGGAATTAAATATAGCATTTTAGGGCTAAGAAAAATGTATCCTAATTAGATGTAGTTAGAATGCAGTATGCATACAAAACTCACTAATGGTAGCATATGTGCTTTCTCCACACCATGGAATTTTAAAATATGTAATATGTATACTGTGTTAATTTTACATCCAGTACTGGGAAAATAAAACTTAATCTGTTTCATCCAGGTGCTCCAAATGCTGTCTTGAAATTCAAACCACAGGTTTTGGTTTCTTTTTACATGTCAACAAACAGATGGCCCTAATTAAATAGGCAGACAAACTAATTCTATTAACAGTGCTAATGCCTTATAGTAACATATTATACTCTTTTAAAATACCTTGTCAATAATTGTGTGTTACTTCCAGATAATTTCCTCAATTCAAGTCATAGTCATATGATCATAATGTTTATTTTACAATATTTTAATCCAATTGTTCCAATGGTTCCCACACTGCTTGGGACAGTGGTAGGGAGCTCAGTCTGAAAGTCAGTTTATTTATTGGTTGCATCAACATACAGAAATAAAGGATAATTTTACAATAATATCAAAGCATACATTGATTATTCACTTGGGTTGAGCGACTCTTCACCAAAAATCATCTCTGAAACCATGGTTTCCACAGTTGAAGACCACACTTTTTTTTGTTTGTTTTAAAACTCAAACAAGGGAACATGGGGGGGGGTTATTTGGGCTGTGTGAACATGTGTTCGGTTCTGTTCCCATATATGTAGATAATTTTACTTAGGGGAGTAGTTAGGGTAAAATTTAGCAAAATTACTATTTTTAGATAGACTGTATATGAAAGGTCAGTTTGAAGGATCAGCTAGGCTAAGATTTAGGGTGAACCGTTATTTGCTATCCTATATAATTTTTGCAGAATGGCTGATACATGGATATTTGCCTACAAAGGTGTGGGATCCCTCATCCAGAAAGCTCCTAATTATGGCATTTTTAGCAAATATTTCAGTTTTTTTCTCTGTAATAATAAAACAGTACCATGTACTTGATGCTAATAAGCTGCATTAACTGGCAAAATAATCATATTGAGTTTATTTAATGCATAAATGTTTTTAGTAGAATAAAGGTATGGTGATCCAATTAAAAAAATCACTTATCCAGAAAACCCCAGGTCCCAAGCATTCCTGATATTAGATTATATATCTGTACCTGTAATCTTGTTGTAGCTGTAATCTTGTTATGAGCTAAGGGGGACTTCCAAAGGGCTATAACTGCTATACTCTGATAAACACTGTTTTTGACTCGACAGGATTGGTAAAAAAAAAAGCATGAAATATGACACAAAATTCATTTATATTTCTATATATTTAAATATAAATATGAAAACAGTTATTATGTTCACCAATTTGAATTAAATTATATAAGTATATTTTCCCCAGGCCAGTGCTTCTGTTTAGAAAAAAATCACCTGCCCTGGGATCTTTTTATAACAGCACTCCACATATTATATTGGTCTTTGCAAGAGATTTGTAAATCCTTTGGGATTTTTAGCATCATATTTATCAATAAGTAAAAGTTAGAGTTAAACCATTTGATAAACACACTTCTTAAAATCCCTCATATGTTAAAAGCTCTGCCCCTTAGATTGTGGATATGCTATATAGTACAATTATGTGATTTTAGTTGGGGGTGCTAACCTATTGGTGACCTTCAGTGTATTAGGACGCATATAAGGTCTGGAATGTTGTTTGGATCCATATTCCCCAATCTACATGTATATCCAGTTTATTTACTCATCAAAAAACTTGGTTCAGTCAATTAATTCTTTAAAGTCATTTAGTATGTCATTGTTGGATCCTCCATTTTTAGTTAGTTTTCATTCTATTTTTTTATTTGCCTTTATAAAGCCTTTCTATTCTTCGCCATCCTCCCATTTAAAATGCTATCTGGTTGCTCAGGTCAGTGACCCTGGCCACAAAAAATTTGCAACCGTTACATGATATTTTATTATTTTATTGTTATTCTTTTTGTGACTCTTCTATTTTTTTTGTTTTCATATTCCTATAATCTAGTCCAAAGTCCAAGTCCCAGAATTTGATGGTTTTGAACTCCCCTCTCTGCTGGCTGTCGAGACCCTGGCCAGATATAGGGCTAGTCCCTTTATCTGATCAGTCATGAATAGTGACTACAGCTTACCAAATCAGCACCATTACAGAGCTCAGTTTGCTAATTCTGACAAAATGATTAAGCCATACAAAAACTGGTAACACCACCACTCACCAACATCTACCTCTTCTACCTCTGAATGAATAGAAGGAGGTCCTCTAAAATTGTAACTCTTTATTAATGAATGCTTTCGCTCATTCCTGGACCTTATCCCCCAGAAGGCATAAAATAATCAGCCTACTCTTCATGCTGCACAAGGCTTCTTTGGGAGACTTGCTCCCAAAGGTTTCTAGTGGCTCAAAAAGGTAATGCATCACCTTGTTGTCATACAGTCCAGACTGATCCTGACAAACTCTCTCTTAACCTAGGACTTACCTATAAAAATATTTAACAAGGTTCTTTTCTATATGCTATTAGCTGATCAATGTCAGTAGGTTTATTAACAGAAGCAGCCAACAGGCCATCATATGACACACTATATCCACATGGGTGATATGGGGTCAAGTACATTGCTCTTCTTCCCTGCAGTTACAAGGGGGGTATCATGTGCTTACACTTTTTTCCAATGCCACAATGCTATTCTTTAGTAGAGTATCTGGGCATCCCCTGTCATTTGATTTTTGTTAGATAGAGCAATACAAAATCAAAGTACAGTATGTAAATGTATTTAAATGAGGAAGCCCAATGTACTAATTGAATCACTGTCACAAACATTTTTTTACAGAGTTAACAGTGGATGGAGGGAACACCGGATTAGTAAATATTCTAAGTAATAGTATGAGAGGTGCAGAGATCATAAATTACCCCTACACAAGGTAACACAACTACGCAATATGTCTATAGGTTCGCAAAGTCAAAAAATACAATTTAGGAGACAAGAGTGGTATATATAAAAGATAATGCTTTACCCTTATGCAGAAAAAATTCTCACAAACAATACTATAGTTAATTGGAAAATATTATACATCAAATACACATCATGTATACCCTTGACAAAGGCCTTGGTGCCGAATCCCCTTGACAAAGGCCTTGGTGCCAAAACGTTGGGGCTATTCTCATTCCTTTGGTAGGTGTATTCACTCCTTGTTGGTGTTCCTTTTTGTCATGTTTAACCAATGGGTGGTATATATGATGTGGATTTGAGTAAAGCATTATCTTTTTTATATACCACTCTTGTCTCCTAAATTGTATTTTTTGAGTGTGCGAACCGATTTTACAAACATTTTTTTACCCAGGGACAATGTCAGTTTATTATTAAATATCAACATGAAAACAGCTTACCAGCACAAAGCCCTTTAAATTGTAACAACATTTTCTCTAGTTTTGCAGAGAATCTGCTTTTCTCCTATACATTTTAGTAAATGTCTTATAGTAAAGGACAGAAGCTATCAAGCTATGTGCCAGTCTCTCAGACTTGTACAATAGCCCCGAAAATAATGAACAAAATAAAACCTTCCAATTATACACGAAAAATCAAATTAATATGTTTTACAGACCCTCATTGTGGTTTCCTTACCGTTAGGAAAATTTATTTAAGTTATTAAAAAATTCCCTAAAATTCTCAACAGAAACGTTGGCTTCTGTTTCCTAGACAGAGCTAACTGGTCTGATTTGTCAGAACAGCTTGAAAATGAAGTGCTAACTGTTGGATTTTATTGAAAGCAAACCAAGTGGAACAACATATGTATTTTCTTAGGAAACTAAAAAGCACACAGTCATGTGTTGTACCTTGGGGTAAATTCTTTGTTATGAATTACAACCTGCTTACTGATGAGTTGTTAATAAAAAGTAGGCCTGCTGACCATTATTTTTTTCCACACAGTACACACTTTTTTTAACGTTTTCATTATTGTAATAAGTGTGAATAAATCTGTTTCCAATTTGCGACTGTTTGCTCTCTGTTAGAAAATTCAATTTATAACCTAATCTAACCATCTATTATCAGTACTGATAAAATAGAAGGCATTGCAGTATTAAGAGAATTAGACTGCGATAAAAGAGATGCAAGAAATTGCAGTGTCCCACTTTGTTTTGCTTTAGGTTTCTTCAGCTGCACGTGACTAAAAAACTGGAAACAGATGGACATTGGTTTGCTACACAGGTATGGGATCAGTTACCCGGAAACCAGTTATCCAGAAAGCTCTGAATTATGGGAAGGGCAACTTACATTCCATTTAAAAGAAATAATTCCAATTATTAAAAATGATTTCCTTTTCCTCTTAATAATTAAACAGTACCTTGTACTTGATCCCTGGTAAGATATAATTAATCATTATTGAAGGCCAAAAGATCTTATTGGGTTTATTTAATGTTGAAATGATTTTTCAGCAGATTTGAAAGTATGGAGAGATCCCTTATTCTAAAAGTCTTAAGCATTCTGAATAACAGGTGTCATACCTGTACTAACAAGTACTGTTAATTAAATTGTTACTAATATCTTGAGAATGAAGATTTATCGTAAAATATTAAGAAATGTACATATATATGTACATTCTATTTCAATGTTAAAATTATCTGGTTTGTAAAATGGCGAATGGACCATAAAATAGGTGTTTTGTGTTTGAAACAGCATTCCTTATATTGTGATAGTAAGACAGTTCAGTGCATTGAATGATGGACAAACACTTCTTATTAGGGGGTGTTATCACCTAAAAGCAGTATGGGACCTGCTTTCCAGAATACTTGAGACCTGGGATGTTTCTAATAAGGGATATTTCTGCAATTTGGCTCTCCATACCCTAAGTCTACAAAAAATAATTTAAATATTAAATAAACTCAATAGAATTGTTTTGCCACCAGTATGGATCCATGCATCTTTCTTTGGATCAAGTAAAAGGTACAATTTTATTGTAACAGAGAAAAACATTTTAAAAATTGTAATTGATTAAAATGGAGTCTATGGGAAATGGCAATAACAACATTGCTCTAGGCAAGAATATGCTGGGCTCTAGTGGTTCTTAAACAGATGTTCTAAATAACTAGACAATTGGAGTTTTCTTTACAGCTTTCTTCAATCCCATGCAGGACTGCCCAGCTACCTAATGAAAAATAAATCATATAACTAGGTCTCTAAGTTCCTAGAGCAACTATGCTGAGCATCTATTCTTGCATTGGATAATGTTCACTATAGTCCCCCTTGCCAGCTTAACCTTATACCAAGTTCTGCCAAACCAGACCTTGGACAGACTCTTCCATGGGAGGATTCAAGAGAAAGATGTAGAGAGTCCTCTGTCATGGTACTATTGGTCATATAAGACTTTCTGAGACATTTAGATCTATATATTCATAAACATTATTATCATATTATCAATGTTTCCTTTATTTATAAAAATATTATTTGAAATGTTGAAATGTTAATTTTCTAATGAAAAACTTAATGGAACTGTTCTCCACCCCAGAATTAGTTCAAACCATATATCATAGGGAAGACTAAGTAAATAAATGAAGAATAAATAAAAAGTAGAGATTATTCCTACTAGTTATATCTCACTTTCCCTCTATGAGCATATACATTCTACTTCCTTTGAAAAAATCCCCTAGATAAGATCTAATATCATAGAGGGGATATCACCAATGAATTTACTTACTGGTAGGTTGGTTCCTCATCTACTTTACCAGAGTATCACTCTTTCGTGTTTCCTGTTTTGTAAAGATATCCAATGTACTGTATTCCTACTATTACTACACTACAGTGTCGGACTGGCCCACCGGGATACCAGGAAAACTCCTGGTGGGCCCAGGTGTTAGGGGGCCCTTGTGCTGCTAAAGATTTGGCCTATTTCATGGCCATTTCCTATTTCTTTGAGAACAAAGAGGCTAAATAGATGAAATAATAGATTATAATATGTAAAAAATAGAGACTATGAGAATAGCGGTTGAGTGAGGAGAAGAATAATAATATTACTGAGTGGGCCTTTGGTCTATGGTTCTTTGGTGGGCCCCTGGTCTAAGGTTTTTGGGTGGGCCCCTGGTGTCTCAGTCCGACACTGCTACACTAGTCTTACTTGTTTCACTAATACACAAGTCCAAGAATTGCCTTGTCATCACTGTAGTCTATGCCAAAGTCTCAGGGGGCCAGGTAGACTTATTACCATTATGCTTATCTGCTCTTACCATAATATCCCTCCAGAGATTCCTAGCATTCCTACTGCACTTTCTGTATTAATTCTACAGTGACAGGTTGTTAACTAAATAAATAGACTGAAATTTCTGCAAACTGAGAAATGAAACTGAGGAAACACACATCTAGCATATCTGTTTATGTGTTTAAAAATACCCTGTATATAGGTGTACAAAACACTTAATATATATTTAGGATTTACAGAAATGCCTAATTTTTTGGTATTTGTATAAACTGGGTAGTGATTGGGGGATAGTGACTAATTAATACGGTTATGTAGGGTAATGTGGCAAATCCTCAGATAACCATATTTCAGTTTATTTTGCTGTTTTAACACATGATTATTTAGTATACTAATTTAGTATGTATTGAGGGTATTAGTGAGGATGGAAGCTGGTTTATATTTAGTGTTTATTTTGCTAAATTTATACATTTAATTTAAAAAAGTACTCATTTGTGAGTGTTAAGCTCTGAAAGTGATAAACTGATTAAAGTGGGTTTTATCTTCTAATATGGTGTACAGAAGTTAAATACTCTGTTGTATCGAACATGTAGTATATACAACACGATTTTCACTATATGTTGCAGGTTAAGAAAGAATTATCTCTATTGATATTTCATACATAATTATAAATTGATATACAGTAGAACTCCCTCTAAGTTTTCCCTCATTTTACATTGTTGTTTTGTTGTTATATTATGCATAATACATTTTCCTGGATTTTACATTTTCCTGGATTTTACTCCTGGAGTTTTTTCTGGTCCCCTGGAAAATGTAAAATGGGGGTTCTACTGTACTTGAGATTATACTTATTGTTTTAAAAGGACTCGACATGGTATTTTTCACTGCAGATGCTGGAGGTGCATAGTGAACTTGGACACAACATAGTTACTAATAAAAATAGCATGCAGTAGATATCTTGGCATCCATAAAGTCCCAATTTAGGGAGTACTAAAGTAACAATGCACAATCTGTGTTCAAAGCGTGATCTTCTCAGGCTTTGTTTACAGATGCTAATATAAACAGGGAAACGTATCTTTAGAGCTCACAGCGTGACTGCGACATTGTGTTTTTCTTACAGGGACAGAAAACTATGCATAATAAGCAGCAGGTTATTTGGTATTTAAATACCAAAAATGTGGATTCAATTATAACCATCCAAAGATATTTTGAATTAAATTTGGTTTGTATTAACTCTTTCATATTCTAATGTGATTCTAATGTTCCATTGCTTAGATGTGGTGATTAGACAGTAAATTCAAGCTGTGGTATGGTTTTCAAAGTATTGGAGAAAGATCTAATAGCTGCAGAGATTTTGTAATATTCCACTTATTAGGTGTGTAGTAGATAATTTAAATGTGTGCTGTTAAATACAGTATAGACTGGATATGTATGTTTTTAAAGAGTATTCATAGCATGTTTTCTATTTCTTGATGGCTTATTAGTCAAAATGATTCACATGATAAGACTTTTGCCTGAATCAAGGGACAAGCTGTACTCATTCTAAATATCATATATATTAGAATATAGTCCCTCTTCTAACTCCTGTCTTGAAGTTCAAGTTAATAAAATTCTAAAGGCTCTTCCTTTCTTGGATGGATAGTGCAGACTAAAACATTCTGGGCCAGATTCAGTTTGATGAGAAAATTTTACTGTATCTCCTTATTGAAGAATACACTTTTCCATAGAGCCAGATGCCATTCAAAAAAAACTGTATCTTACTGTTTACCACGTAAAAACTCTATTGAAGTCTTTGGGAAAAACTGGAACTGAATGATGAGAAAAGTTTTTTCCCCTCAGATTGAATCTCTCCCATACGTTTCCATCCACATGATAAACTATAAGATAACATTTTCACACTGATTTAAATTTAGCCCAAAATATGAAAATCCAAACAGATAATTATCATCCAAAACACCAAATATTCACTTTTGGTTTGAGGGCTTCTGATACCTATACTATTATATCTGTACTATATAAGGAAAATTGTGATGCACAATCTAATATTGAGTGGAGGCAACATTTACAGAACATTCCGTTATCTCTTAATAAGCGGAGGCTCAGGTCTGCTGTTACTTAACACCATTCCCTATTGTGAATATAAATTACCACCAGTGTTAAGATACAGAAATGGAACATTATAATTGTAATCATGCAATTCAGAGAACTATTCAATGATGTGGGGCCATATACAATTCTTCCTGTGCATACTGACCATCTAGCTGCCCAAGTATCTACTCCAGACTACCTCCACAGGTGAAAAACAATATTAATACTTAAACACAAATATCAACACATTCCAGACTGTTGAAACCAAAGAATCCCCTGCTAGTTCTACCTTACCTGTAGACTATGTTCCCCATACCCTTATTGTAGGAGGGACTAAATATCCAAAGTTAAAATTCTTTTCAGTCGTTTCTCCTGCACGTGTGGTGAAAAGGATTTGTTTGAGTGAAAATGTATGTGCTCCTGCTAGTCGAACTGGAAAAATGTTTTGCATGTCCAATTATGATGCTTTAGTTAGAGAATGTGTAACCCTCATTCCAGGTTTAATATGTTTTAAAGTCATAGAATGTATCTGCTTTCATCCGATGGCTGGAAGATGCTTTGAGGAGGCTGTTGTGGGTGGAGAGGGAATTGAACAAATCCAAAAGATTATTGAAGTCCTTATGCTTCTTCAATATTGTAATAAAGAAAAATGGCAGTGTTTAGAAATGGTTTGCAGAACTCTGAACAGACAAACCATTCCTAATAAGTATACACTGCCCAACATGGATAAGGCACTTGATGCTTTGCATGGCAGTTCCTGTTTCTTTAAGATCTGGGAATTATCAAAAAATTGCTGGGAATTCCAACCCCCTGGGAATTGCATAGTTTACCTGGATGATATTACTGTTTTGATTCTACTCTGGAGGAGCATGACAGACTGATCAGTCTATCTGAACACCTCAGAAAGGAGGGTCTGAAACTGTGAAATGCATAAGTCTGTGCACTTTGTAGGACACATCATGGACAGGGCTGCATAGGTTTAAGAATCGCCCCTGCATCCAACCAATTTAACTTGGGATACTGCGGCTATTACCAATGTTTTTTTGAAGTTTATTCTAAGACAATCCCAGGTCCAGCAGTGGCTGCTCACTGTGCTACAGCTCTTGTCCAGGCAGATTGTATAGCTTTTTCTGAGTTGTGGCTGGTGGACTCCCTTGGAGGGGCAGAGGGCTGCTCGGTAATGTTCTGATTGTGACTGATCATTACAGGTGTTATGCCCAAGCTTATCCCACTAAACACCAGTAAGCATGACTATAGCTAAGATATTATGGGAGTTCTCTGATCATTATGTTCCTCTTGTTTTCGAGGGAGACACATATCCCAGTTGACATTCAGATGTGTCCAAGATAGTCTAAAAGAGGCCTATCATTTGGCAGATACTGCAAAGATAAATACAGGTTACAAAAGATGCTAGGGTGCAGTACAGTGAACTAATGCCTGGTAATAAAGTAATTTGGGTCCTGCTGAGTTAGCAAATAGGTGGAGAAAAGTTGTTAAAGGTGGTGGATAAACTACCTAATATTCCATTATACTGAATTTGTGGTCCTGTGGGAAGGATTAAAGCTTGGATCCAAAATCATTTGCTTGTCATATCCCAAGTTTTCACTGCTGATGAGGAGCCCGATACTGCAGTTGATGTAAAAGATGTACCTACTGACAGTGAAGAAGGACAAGTTGGTGGCAATGACTGGTTTATACCTCCATCTAATAGCCCTGGACAATCCATGCAACCTGTGACAAGTGGTGGCTTGCCTCAAAGGGGTTGTTTAGATGCTACTACTGCCTCCTTTTAGCCAAGAACAGAAAATGATTCACCTCCTGCTCATGTTATGGCTGATAACTTAAACATTCCTGTTGGCTCTGGTCAAAGATCTTCTATACATGTTCTTGGAAATGTAAGAAAATAACTGGATCAAGTGTGCTCTCTGCTGGAAAAGAGCTGTGGACTGAAAAGGGGGTAAATTGTAAATTGTATTAACCCTAGCTGCTCACACTGTGAAAATGTACTTAAAGGGATACTGTCATGGGAAAATTTTTTTTTTTCAAAACGCATCAGTTAATAGTGCTGCTCCAGCAGAATTCTGCACTGAAATCCATTTCTCAAAAGAGCAAACAGATTTTTTTATATTCAATTTTGAAATCTGACATGGGGCTAGACATTTTGTCAATTCCCCAGCTGCCCCTGGTCATGTGACTTGTGCCTGCACTTTAGGAGAGAAATGCTTTTTGGCAGGCTGCTGTTTTTCCTTCTCAATGTAACTGAATGTGTCTCAGTGGGACATGGGTTTTTACTATTAATTGTTGTTCTTAGATCTACCAGGCAGCTGTTATCTTGTGTTAGGGAGCTGCTATCTGGTTACCTTCCCATTGTTCTTTTGTTTGGCTGCTGGGGGGGGGGGAGGGAGGGGTGATATCACACCAACTTGCAGTACAGCAGTAAAGAGTGATTGAAGTTTATCAGAGCACAAGTCACATGACTTGGGGCAGCTGGGAAATTGACAATATGTCTAGCCCCATGTCAGATTTAAAAACTGAATATAAAAAAATCTGTTTGCTCTTTTGAGAAATGGATTTCAGTGCAGAATTCTGCTGGAGCAGCACTATTAGCTGATTCATTTTGAAAAAATTGTTTTTTCCCATGACAGTATCCCTTTAATAAATAAATTGCATATCTGTGCTCATTCCTTTGTTAATACAAATACTGTGCAACTGCATCTCCTGTGGATCAATTTGTGTACTATTATATCTCAATAAAGATAAAAATGATGCAGCATTTCCATATTGGGGCAGATTTATCAAACTCTGAAATTAGAGCTCACAACAGAAAAACTAACTTTCAGTTCATTCCTACAGGATTTTAGAAGCATATTTATTAAAAGGTGAACGTTAACTTTTACCCAATGATCTCTAAAAATCCCATAGGAAGTATAGAAAGTGGTGGAATTTTACTGTGATGAGCAATGAACAGTGCTACATTCACAAGCATTCCGTTCTTCCATAATAAGATAAGGTTCAGGTCTGCTCTATTTCACACACTACTGTGAATATACAGTATATTACCACCAGGGTTACACAGGTAAAAAGGAAATATTAGTTATTTGGTGAATGTAATAAAAGTTAACAGGAAAAATATATGCACTGGGAAAAATTATTAATTGCATGAATTTAATTAAATTTTTAACTTTCCACCAGAGAACAGTGTATAGAATAAAACTTCTTACTGAAAAAAGTTATTTTTGTGACCCATTTAAGCAGGTCTTAAAAAATGTTGCAAAAAATTGTAATCACAGAATATCCAGTCCAGTGGAGAGCTGTAAAGGCCCAGCATAAATATGTCAGGTTATGGTAGGGGCATTGATCCATGTCTATGTATTACATCATTGCTGGGGAACTAGCCTTTGTGAACTAATAGGTATATGGTATTGTTACTAATTACAGCTACTGATGTGGAAAGAATTTTATAAAATCTTATCTCCTAATACAATTTTCCCATGGCGCCAGATGTAATTCAATGAGAAAAACTTATCTCACCGCTTATCACATGAAATACGATTGAAGCCCATGGGAAAAAACCTGAATAAGGAGAAAAATTATACTCCTCAATTTGAATCTCATCCATAAGTTTTCACGTGATAAACCATAAAATAACATTTTCTCATTGATTTGTATCTGGCCCTATAATTGTAATCAATTCCGAAGGAGATAACAGTTTATAAATATATGAAATACCAGTCCTCCCTAAAGGTGTAGACATAAATTAAAGAGATAGATTGCAGTAGTGACCTATAATGTCTTTATCTTCCAACTACAAATGCCTGTATCTCTTTGCTGCATTAACCCTTTAAATAGTAATTTTAAGTACAAGACTTTAAATAGTCATTTTAAGCACTGTTTCTATCCTTTTATATTCATTAAATAATGTTTTAAAATTTGCTACATATACAAACTTTCATATGATCAACTCTAGTTTCAAATTTGACACCTGGGGTATTTTTCAACCTCTGATGTGTTAATATTAATAAAAATGAAACTGAACTCATGTCATTTAAGGTTGAAGTAATATAACAGTATTTCTTTACTCAATACTAACTGCAGTTTTAGCTTGTTGGCTTTTATAGAGACATTTAATGTGAAATGTTAAAACACAGTGGGCGATATTTATATAAAAACTCTGAGAACCATGGTATTTTGCTTATGTGGAATATCATGGCATTTTGCCTAGATCAAGTAACCAGCAGATTAGCACATTAACACTTTTGAAAAATATGCATTCATGCAGTTCTCTCTGAATGTGGTCTTTGACTTTTTGTAGCCATGCCTAATAATTTTCAAATTGACACTGTTACTCATAAAAGTTAACGTCCACAAACTTTTATTTAACGTTATTCATAATGGTTCTTATTCTCAAACATAATTATTCAGTGTATTATGTAGAAAACAAACAAATTTTAAATAAAATGAATTTTCTGTTTTCTGTTTAGTGCAGGGTAATTGAAAGTTATATTGTACTGTACAAACGTAAATTCATTCATTTAGCACCAGCGCATACAACACTGTTGTAATATTTACTCAGAATGTAATCAGGCCATAAATTTGCTAATCCATGTACTGGAAATCACATTACAGGGGTGTCCAAACTTTTTGCAACGAGGGCCAGATTTAGTGAGGTGAAAATTTGTGAGGGCCGACCATATAGCCTGACATCCATTCCGATGTAGCTAGCTTGTGATCAGTATCATTCACTCCTGGAGATGGACATGTACATGGCGTTTAGGAAGTGCAGTCTGTTTGGAGCTATTTTCCGCACCTCATTTAAACAATATACCAATGCACTGTTATAACTACTATTTTTTAACGATATTATTATAATGTACAGTTCATATCTATAGGTACCTATTGGGGCCATGCTAGGAAATATTTTGGTCCTGTTGTTGTAGGGTGTTGCGGGGAAATACAGGAACGTAAAGGTGGTAAATTGTTGCATGGGTTCCACTGTTCTAAATTATTTTCACTTTTATAAATAGCAATTATTAGCAGGACAAGTTATAATAATAAAGAGGCAGCCCCACACTGACTTCTTATTTAAAACACACACCTAAGTAAAATTACTCGGCAGAGCACTACGTTATACTGCTAACATGTTAGATTTTTAAGATGGTCAGCATTTCAATCCAGCTGTATGACAAAAGCATAATTTTTGCTGCATATATCCAAAAACTGAACAATAAAAACAAGACAAATCAAACAGGAGCACTCTGAAAGCACTCTTAAATATCATATTCAATACCATTACGTCAATTCACCTCCTGACGATTAATTTAACAAGGCATGAATGTCATTGCACATTTATTTGGATAAATCAGTTTATAATAACTAATCTATTATGATACAATTTAACTTTCCCTCCAGAGTTTCAATGGCAAGGGCAAGAAAGGCACCTTTTCATAGGCAATTATAATTATTAAATACATCTTTTGTATAGATTCATTATGATTATTGTTAACTTGGAGTCTTGTAGGGCCTTATTAACCCCATTAATAATATCAAACATAATAGCTGTGTGTGGGTAGTTCTTCATATAAAAAAGATAATTGGACGACAACCAAACTATTAGATCTTTACCATGTATGCCCAGCTTAAGTTATACCATTTACACTTAACTTAAATACATTTTAGGGGCCCTTGTTTGTACTGTCCTTTATGCAGTTAAGTTATAAAGAAGAACTACTTGTGGAACTACGATTGTGGTTTATATATGGTCTAAAAGCTCATGTCCATGTTTGCTGGTATAAGTTGGGCAGACATTCAGAGCTATGAATCACAGAGTAGGAGAACATAGGGGATATCTTGAGTTTTTATCATACCTAATGATAAATAAAGTGTATCACATCCCAGAAAGAATGATTGCATGAATCTGTTATTGCAGAACTCATATAAATACATATGAATTCTGGACACCATATAATCCATAGGTTTTAATGACAAGCTGAGCTTTAAATGTTTTAGTGATTTCTAATTTGCATTATGGTTCATACAACTTAAAATAGGGAATTTTGCAGCATTTGGAACTCTGTTGAGGGTATGCAATGCTATTTATCCATGGCCAAACAGTGAGCAGGATTTGGGCAGGATTTGACACTTTCCCAGCAGTTCTAATTATATCATATTTACTAACCTTTCCCTGACATTCTGGAGGTTTTTTTTAATAATTTTGCTAACTTATGAAAGTATTTATCTTTTGTCTCAATGTCTCAATGGCTCAATGGTTTTATAAAAATTAGTTTCGAGCATTGAGCAGCTGAGTTCCATTATTCACTAAGAAACATTCGAAAAGAACTTTAAATCCCAACATTTTTTTTGCTACTTGGGATTAAAGGGTTTTCTTAAATTCATACAAATTGATTTACAAATTTTGGACTATTTTTATACAACAGAATGTGAAAAAAACACTTCTACATCAAAAACGTTATGCTTGCTATTAATAAACATTTTTACAGTAGCTCTAGGGCAGAGTTATGGTAAAATACATGTTGCAGAGGTCAGAAGCCCATAAGAAATGCAAAAAAAAATCATACTAACAACCAAAATAGTTTTGACTCATTGAAATGAATGTTTTTTAGCTAATATTTGTCTTTATTTCATGTGGCTTCCATTGAATGGCAAAAATGCATTATATTCCCCAAGCGAGTGTAAGCCTGAGTGAAACTTATTAGCCATTCTCAATTGAAATAGTGGGATATCCAGTGATGAAAAGATGAACCTAGCCCTGCAGACTTCCATCCACAATCAAAGCAAGTTAAACAATTGGTCTGGCAAAGACCCAGTGCTACATAGTTTTCTATTTACTGAAACAGTAGGAGCTTGCTAAATTCCAAACTCTTGCTGGAATTTATTCAAACTTTCTGTTAACATTTTCATTTTTAGATAGGGAACTTCCGCAAGCATAATAAAAGCTTTAAAACATAATTAAATTCATTTCAGCACATCCAACTGCATACAAAGGTAATCACCTGTCCACACATTCTCAGGATAATATTGCTTTCTAAAACAATATAGATCTATACATCATATCAAGAAAAGGTGCACATGACTAAATAGCTCAGTATATTATAAATGTACTTAAACCTCTATTCACTACAAAACAATCATCATTCTGTTAAATAACTTGGCACAAAGTTTGTTTCAGGTTAAATAGTCTTCTAAATATAAAATTCAAACAACCACTCAACCACTTCTGCAAATCTTTGTCTGACATTTAACACCTCTCACTGTTTACTAATCATTAGCCCCTGAACTAAATCTAGTCAAGTCATAAGTGACAGATAATGGCAGCCCCAGAGCAGCAGGGTCGGCATAGCCAGGTGCATGCAGAGCATGCTGCAGGAGTGCCAGCACAGCATCTGTTCGCCCTCCTCACTTGCCAGTCGCTGCGCCTCAGCATCCATGTGTGCCTGATGCTGGCACTCTCTATCCAGCCTCCCTCAATGCAACTACTTCCCGCCTCAGGTCAGCTAGATGGCCATCAATACAGGCCATTCAGAGCCTTTGGCGGAGAGCATCGTTGCATTGAGAGGACAAATTAGGCAGAAAAGCGGCTAGCAAGCTTGTGGCCTCCCACGCAGATATTGTCTCTTATATTGAATGATAAATCCTAAGGCATCTCTATTGCTGTGCTATTTTTTTTTAAAAAATGCTTTTTTTGACATTCCCCTATAGCTCTTTTGCAGACGGGAAAGTCTCAAGGCACATCAAATAGGGGCCTCATTTTTGTGATCACATTTTTGAGAACATGGGTTTGGGACAATAAATGTAAGTCTCCTCTCTGAGACCAGGTAGTCACTTGCTACCCCTCCACCGACCTCTTCATCCACAACTTCCAGAAGGCTCTCCACCTGCCTTCTGCATCCTCTCTCTCCTCGCCACAAACTTGCTGCGAATACCCCTCATCACATCACTGAAGCGCTTGTACACCACATTAGTGCTGCGGCATACAGCACTTACACCACTCACAGTACAGTATTCATGGGGGAGCACAGGCCTTGGGTCTCCATTTTCTACTGCAAATACCTGTATCTGTAGATTCTCACTAACTGGGAGGGTGCAAAATACGATAAATGGTGGCTCAGTTCACCTTCCTTGTGCATAATAAATTAGCCTGTCTGTGTAGTTCATTGTTTATAGATATTAAAATGAAATAAAAGTTATGTTTTGCCTGAGGTCCTTATGACACTGCACTATATCATAAATTGATATCTATTTACAATGTTACTACATTCTGAATTTAACTGAAAGGAACTAGTAGTTTACATGCTAACAGACAAACATAATATTTTATTGGATCATTTGGAATTTGAGCTGCTTCTACACATTACTAGAAAGTTTGAAGGTTGTGCTTATATTGAATGTATTTTCTAACCCCACTCAGGAATTCTCAAGTAAGCCCACTGTGTCTTTATTAACAGAAATTCTGCATTAAATAGAATGGTTCTTGGCAACTGTGAGCTACTGAGTTGATTGAGGGAAGAAAACACAAGTGAATATGTGAAAAATTGTTAAATGTCAGATAAATTGTAATCTACGTTTACGTTTAAGTCTAGATTTCATTAAGGCATCTAGACTTTTGAAAAAATTTCCTGTTAAGCTGGCTGTTGATCAATGAAATTTCTCGTGTCAGCTGTAGATTTGCCACATATGGGTAGATGTATAATCAATACCTGTTTCTGGAAATGTAATTTCTAACACATCCTCCTTGCCTTCTAACTTTGGCTTATCAAATTCTTTTCGTACATATTGGTGCACTTTTTTAATTAGCTGAGACAATAAAACTACATTAATGCAGTTCTAATGAGGATTTTCAGTTTCTGTTTCTGTGCAGATTATGTCATTTTGTAGAATGAAAGGGATAAATTCTCTTTCAACAAAGAATGTAGCTCTATATACTATTCTAGTAGTTAAAATAGCAATTATTTACAGATGGAGATTGTGTTGGCAGATACAAGTTTAGCAGCATCTAAAAAAATTGGCTAATGTTTTAGCTCTGAAGTGTATGCAGGATTACAACCATAATTTACAGATGTGATTAATTTTGTTATTTACAGCCTTTCCAACTTTCTGATCTCATAAATACAATCCCATGACTGCAGGCAAATAAATTGTTTGTGTGTGTATGAGGAAAAAATAAAAGTATCAAAAACACCTGCTTTTAGTTTGGACATAGAGGAAATGGACACATATTAATGGCAAATTTCATAAACAGTATAGTAGAATATTTATTGCATGTTCATTTTATTCTTACTTTTGTGATAAAATAATGTTACATCAAACAGATAGCATAAAGCTACACCTGTTTATGGAAAAGTCATATGTGTGCTTTGATCCCCTTTGCATGTAACCACATTCAAACACCTGCTACCTGATAAAATAACTATTGGGTATTATTTCTGGTGATCTAACAACAATATTCTGTACACTACAATATGACATGTTGGGCCCAAACGAACCCCAGTAACAATGTGTTCTAATGGCATATTTACCTTTTCTACACAATGGATTTTATCTTTTTTTATTATACAGGAGTGGGACCTGTTATCCAGAATGCACAGGACACGGGTTTTTCCAGATAAGAGGTCTTTTCCATCACTGAAACATTTATGAACCCTAATAGGATTGTTTTGCCTGCAATAAGGATTTATTATATCTTAGTTTGGATCAAGTACAAGCTACTGTTTTATTATTACAGAGAAAAACTAAATTATCTCTACAAATCTGAATTATGTGATTAAAGTGGAGTCTATGGGAGATGGCCTTACTGTAATTCTGAGCTTTCTGGATAATTAGTTTCCAAATAACAGATCCCATTCTTGTACTATCAGAGGTACAACTGCCATGCAAGAAAAAAAAAAAAAACATTTAGTTGACAAACATTTAGGGGGTTATTTACTATACTCCAGTCAGGCTTTTTGGGGCAAAACTTAATTCTTTTCCCAAAATTTTCAAGATTTATTAAAGCCCAATGCAGCAAAAAGCCCAAATCCACTATTTTGGGTGAAAATCGGAAAAAAACCCTAATAAATCTGAAAATATTTGTATGATTTTGATTTTCGCTCGATTTTAATGAGTTTTTCCCCCATCCGATAAAATCAAGCTATTTTAATAATAAATAAGGTAGAAGGTGGATTCTAGTTTGGTCGACTTTTTTAAAATAATCAGAAAAATTTTGATATATAACCCCCATAGTGTATGTTGGAATTATAAATCTGTAATTTAATTATTTAATTGCAATTTTTTTAACGTTTATAACTTTATAATGGTCATTAGAGGGCCCTTTTGAGGCCTGGGCTTTCTGCTGCGGAACCAACAAGGAATTGGTGTGTTTGATAGAAATAAGTCCATAAAGAGGTACGGGCAAGGATTAGGCAAGGCGTAGTCACAAAACAGGCAAAACGGTCGAGGTAGGCGACAAGAATCGAAGTCAAAACAGGCAGAAGTCAAAAACCAGGAAATTCCAACAGTAATTAATGCTTCATCAGGGTCTGTAAACAGAAGCCAGCTTGGGCACTGTTAAAATAGAGGAAGGCAATTTTAAAGGAGAATTGGTGCCAAAAATTTGTATCTTGCAGTTCGGCGTCAATTGTGCAAGAACATGTGACGTCACTGGAATCGCGCGCCTGCTCCCCAGAAGCCAGGAGAGAAACACCAGGAGGTAAGAGTATGGAGAAATGTCCCGGCGCATCTTGCACCTATGCAGTCAACTCACTTGAGTAAAAATAATTGTTGGTGATGATTTAGAATTCATAAAAATAATGAAATCAACTTTCTAAATGATACCACAATCATAAAGATTTAAGACGTTATTGTTTAATTTTGTAATTCACATCCATGCTCAAGAAAGTGTTATTGATGTAGTTGTACTTGTGACACTACAACTCTACTTAAAGGACCATTTATCAAAATTGTAACTTGTGAATCTTACAGTTTATTTTTATTCAAATAAACTCCAAATTTAACCAAACTCTAATGTTAGCTTATTAACAAATTTAAACCTAAAAACATGATCAAATTAAAAAAAACCCAAAAGCAGCAAATTCATATTCTACTCATCATTTTCAATGGGTCTAGGAAATCTCGAAAAAAACTTGAATTGAAAACATTTTTTAAAAAGCATAAACTATACTGTGTCACAGGGTTTGTGTTGCTACTTCATAGCACTAGAGTCTTGGGGGCAGATTCCCTACAGGACAAAGTGACTAACGCTAATGAAAATTCGCCAGCATGACGTCATTTTGGAACTTTGCCAATTTCCTAATGGGTGAAGGCGTCACTTCGCTAGTGAAGGAGATAGATGCTAGCATTGCTTCACGCCAAGCGATTTTACTGAACGATACCTCATTCGCCAGACTTGCCTTTGCCAGTTCAGACCAGGCGAAGTGCAATGGAGTGCATAGGATTTCCTCAATTTTTAGTGCAAAAACGTCCCAAAAAACAATGGCGTCTTTTCCTTTTGATAGCCTTTTGATAGCCTTTTGATAGCCTGCAACGGTCCGTAAAATTTTATTTGTGTAACCCGGGTTCCCCCCTCCATTTTCTAACATATGGAACATAATCTATACACTGGGCTCATGTGTAGGGCATTATACCAACTCTATTTTATTTATTAAGGTTCCCTGGACTTTCCCGCCGTATTCAAATTAGGCAACGCTAGCACATCTTCGCTTTTTTTGACTAAGTAACAAAAGTGAAAATTTGCCAGCGTTCGGCGCCCTGGACACAACTTTGCACTTTAGTGAATTGGCGCTGTCCTAGCGAATTTACACCTGGCAAAGTGTTGCGATGGGTACAAAGCCGTACCTGGCAAATTTTCGCTGTTTTCGGGAATTTGCCTAACCGGCAAAATTAGGAAATTGGTGAAGTTCCGAAATGACGTCACGCTGGGAATCTGCCCCCAACTCTATAAAGTTTATTCTCCCTATGTTTGGTAGGTTAATAGGTTACTCATGAAATTAACTGTAGCTTCTGGTAGTGTGCCTATGACAGGAAATAATTATAAACAAACTATAATACAGCAAATGTTGCTTGGGCTGTTTTGTAACTGAGCAGGTCCCACCAGAAGATTAGAGACAAGATGTTACATTTAAAATAATACTTGAAGGGGCAAATGTATCAAAGTGTGAAATTAGAGCTCTCAATATTAAATTTCCACCATTCTCTGTTAATTTCTATGGGGTTTTTAGAGGTATGTTTATCAAATGGTAAACTCTAACTTTCGTCCATTGTTAAATATGCTTCTAAAAATCTTGTAGGAATGAATAGAGAGTGGCAGAATTTTACTACAGTGAGCTCTAATTTCACACTTTGATAAATCTGCACTTAAAAGTTCACAAAGGGTTTATGTTTTTATAATTACAGTATACATCTAAGTAATTTTATTATAATATTTATTAGCTTTGACTTTTTTCCTATGGATATTGCCCTCTATTATCAGCATATTCATACTTTAACTTCCAGGTCATTTTATGTTCCTTTATGCTTTGAGGCCTGGAAAATGCAAGTTACTGTATAACCAGATCTGTTGCCCAGCAGTATAGTCACAAAGCAGATAATTAGCATGTACTATGCCTAAAAATACACACTACATAAAATCAGTTGTTAAAGTCCCAGCTGCCATTTTATTGAATAATAAATCATTTTTAATAACAGCATATTCTTTTTACATAAACATAAACATTTCATTTGACATTCCAAATTATCCCAGGAAATAATTTCAGGCTAGCAAAAGAAAATCCAGATGTGGTCAGTAGCTATTTTATTTCAGAACTATAATTTTCTAGTTACAGTAATGATATAAGCATTTAGAAATATGACTATACATAAATATATATATATGTGTATGGATATTCATATTTCTAAATATATATAATTTAACTAACCAGAGTCAGCTACTGTCCATTTCACAGCTCTGGCCACAATTTATAAGTGATAGGCAATATATTTCCAAGTGCTGGAAGCTTTGCATTTTTTTGCCTTGAAAATAAACACTAAAAACACCTCTTATTGAGATGTTTAATTTGGGGACTTTGTGAAAACATAGCAGAAAACAGCTGTTTTAAACAATTCTGCATTTTACCAAAGACCTTGCAGACTACACAGAATGTTATGAAAATAATCCTTCCAATTAGTGTGTGGTCAGTGCACCTGCAACAGAGATTGGTCCAAGGCAATGTGTCAGCTAATGTCATTGAGAACAATTCATGAATTCATCAGCTCGCTCTCTTTACAATATTACATTTACACAGATGTTAATCCCTAGGGTGCAAACAACACAAGACTAACCCCACTAAAATCTAAAGAGCATGAGAAACATAAGTTCAGATCAGGAAAGCTGTTAATTTTCATGTATTGCCCATTTCAGTGCTGAATCTACATTTTCTCATGTGCAGTAAATTTCATATTGCATCTCTACACACAGTTTGTGGCATAAGATGTTAAAATCACACGAGCCAGCATCTCATTATTTTGATGAAATATGACATCAGTCAAAGAGTCTAAAATGTGAAGTCATATCCAGATGTATTTAAATGTTTCTCCTGTTTTTTTTTTATTTGCACTCATTAGTTATTGGCCTTAACGCTTACACTGGATTCTTATGGCTCAAAATAAATTCCTTCATGGTTCAAAAGGGTGTCACTGCTTCAACAGGAAACAACTTAACTAGATCAGCGGAGATATATTGAGCCTCTATTTCAAAGGGTTCTCTTCTCAGCATGTGCCTGTGGGAAAGTGCTTTTGAAGAAGGGTCCCCTACACTGCATGTTGTTGTTACCTCTGAAACCTGAGGGATCTCATATTCTTGGTGATAAAAATAAGTATACATGTTGTGGAAACTGTTATAGTACTTATATACCTTTATACTCCAAATGCCTGTTTTGTAGAATATTATTGTATTATTATTTTTGTAGAATATTATCATGAAGGGCATACGTTTCTAACTATTTGAAGTGCCGGTGGCAAGACCTAAACAGTTTTATTTATGTATAATAGCATAACAGACTGCAGCTGTATACACATACTCCAAATATATCTACACATCTACCAAAGAAGTAGAAGTTTACAACAAGGCAATTTTAGTTTTAATACTACATTATAAAAGTATCATGGCTTTCACAAATGTACTTTCCATAAGGGATATTAGCAAATCACTCTGTGGATTTTTCTATTTAGCATTCTTTATGATTAAATATATTACCAAACTATTTTCCGGCAAATGCAATATTTTTCTGCACGTCACAATTGGAAAACAAAAACCCACTTTCTTCAGATATTGGGCCAGATTCTAATTGATGAAAAAAATGTATCTTGTAATTCATTTCTAGTTTATCCCATAGAGCCCAATGCAGTTCAATGAGAAAAATGTATCTCGCTGTTTAGCACATGAAAACTAAAAGTCTATGTGGTCTATTGAAATGAATTAGGAGAAAAGTTTTTTCTCTCCTCAAATTGAATTTTGCCCATAAATTTTCGTGATAAACCATAAAATAACATTTTCTCATTGATTTGAATCAGGCCAATTGTATTTTCTGGGGGGGGGGGGTATAAATGCCACGCAGGAGAACCCTGTGCAGCCATCTTTAGTCTAGAGAACTTTGCAATTAAAGGAGAACTAACCCCTAAAGTTAAAAAACCCCTACCCCCTACTCTACATAGACCTCCCCCCCCAGCCTAGCTGCTACCCTGGGCAAATGCCCCTAAGTTTTTACTTACCCCTCCATGCAGATTCTGTCCAGTGGAGTTCACAGGCACCATCTTCAGCCGCTTCAGTAATCTTCGGAATGAGACCGGCAATTTTAGTGAGTTTCGGCACATTCACAGTTGTCGCTAAAAAACAGAAAAGTGCTCCAACTGCGCATGAGCAGCTACATTGGTCTCATTCCAAAGATTACCAACGAGAAGAAGATGGCTGCCGTGATTTCCACTGGACAGAATCTGCAGGGAGGGGTAAGTAAAAACTTGGAATTTATGTAGGGTGGGGGGGTAGGGTTTTTTAACTTTAGGGTTTGCTTCTTCTTTAAGTGAAAATGTATCATATAGATATATACATAGTAAGTAAGGTTGAAAAAAGACACATGTCCATCGAGTTCAACCTTTTTTTTTTTTTTTTGTTTATTAACTACCTATCTGTCAGTTGATCCAGAGGAAGGCAAAAAATTTATATTGGACAAATTATAAGAACATGCTGTGCATCCATCTAATTACATTTTGAAATATGAGCAATGTGTTTATTTTGCACTGAACTTTCTTGTTTAGTATCCAGGTATGTCAGTAGTTGTTCCACAGGAGACAGAATGCATTTTTATATAGGAATAATGAAATAAAACCATGACAAAACATGTTATTCTTATTATTGTGTCAGTGTGCGATCTTTTATATGATGACTGTTGCAAAAAAACACTCCATTATTTCCCACTAATCATACATCCAATGGCAGGGCAACCAGTAAAATCCATGCAGTGTTATTTCATGCTCAGTCGCCCATATGGACATCTAGGATGGTTGTAATACTCAGTTCATATAGATTTTTTTTAATACTTACTATGAAAGATATGTTTTAATCAAGGGCTGCCTGTATTTCATAGGTACACAGGTCCATAAACAGGCTGTGCTATCTAGGCTAAAGAGAAAGTAAAAAAACATAATTGGTGCCTGCATACTTTATTGTCCTCCTTCTTATAGCCCACTAGGCATTTTGTACAGAAATGCTTAGTGTTTGATAGGCCTTAGACTATTAATTCAAGGGCTGGTTCACCACTGTAGTGTTTAGGTGGAAAACAGTGGCATTCAAAATGTCCCTATCTGCCTGTTTCGACTTCCTATAGGGATAGAAAATGGCTTTAACATAAAACCACCAGTCAGAAAATGATCGTTTTGGCATTTTGTATGTGATGGTTCACCTGTTATCCCAGGTCTACCACAGGATCCAGAGCTGTAGAGTCTGATGAGAAATGGTTGAATGGTTGTAATGAAGCAGCATTTTCCCAGAAGGCAATCAAATATCTCCAGGTTGCTTTCTAAGGCAGTTAATGAAACTTTAATGCAGCTACAATACAGTATATTACAGTATAATAAGAGGAATCACTTTCTTCCTGAGAGCTACATCTTGGATAATATAGCATGATAGCAGAGAATCTGCTTTATGCACTTTATTTTCATGTAAACTACCCTCATTTCAAGCAAAGCTTTCACTAGTGAATTTGTACATGTTTATAAATGTTATTAAAGTGCTAACTTATAAAATATGCATTTGCTATTATAGATGAAATAAATTTACTAAAGTAGTTTATTAAAGATTCAAGTCAAAACTGTTGGGTTTGCATTGCACACAATGTAGTAAGGGCTACCAATAATTTAAGCCTGTACATTATTGTGAAGAAAACCAATCAGATGCTTGACAAATAATGCAATGCATAATTGTCATAAACAAGGGAAAATTAAGTAGTGCTATTACATTTTTAATAATGACACAAGCATTACTTACAAATTACACATTGTCCAATTATATTGGGATTATATTTCTTTTTTAAGTATATGCAATATACAGTTGCTTATAGAATATAGACTCAGTTACTTTCTTTGTGTATTTGTGTATGCATTCCATGAACTTTTAATACTGTCAAATTACCCAAGGACTTCTGATTTGAACGGTACTTTACTTGCTTTTTTTCAACTGGACTGTAAAGCTCCTTATTACCTAAAAAGAATAACATTGTCTTAATTAAATACATAATGGACTTTTCAACATCAATCATACGTGCCTGTGGTGAATAATATATTTAGCTTTAAATAATAACATTTGATGACAAGTATAATTGAATAGAACATATGTGATGAAACATTTAGCATGTTTATTCTGAGGAAGTCCAGACAGCTAGTTATTAACTGCTAACTAAACATTGTTCTGGCAGAAAAATGTACAATACTGCTAAAATAACTGCTTCAAACTTTTTAATCAAGGATTTGACTGTGAAAAGTTTACCTGAAGGCTCAATAGTATCTATCATATTGAAGTACATGGAAATTCATCAATTCAGAATTGAAGAGCATTTTTTTTTCTTTATGAAGCAAAAAAATAAAAAACGACGTCTTGATAAAACAATAGTAAAAAGTAGCTGGAACACCCAAACAATATGTTGGGTTGTTATGACATAATGTGCATCCCTTTAAGATATTTTTATTGCTGCAAAAATTCCTGAACTTAAAAAATACTATAAGTTATCTTAAAGGTGAACCACCCCTTTAATTAAAAAATATGTATTTGTAGTCCTGCAATATAACCAAAGCATATTGAAATCAGTTGTAGAGTTGCCCCTAAAAAATATTTCTTCCCTGGCTATAAAAAAATATTTCTACCCTGGCTATACTGTAGATTTTTTTCTAGGTGTTTAACATTATGGATCTTCCTTTTCTACAGAGTGCATCATTCAGTTGTTATGCATATGTAAGAACTTTGCCTGTTTTTGTGCATCTGTAACATCTTTAGTTTGGTGTTCTTTAGTCAGATTAGCACAAATGTCTCCATAAATACACAATTTGGATGTATGTGAAAATTAGAGTAGTATTCTTCCAAAGCTGTACAATGTGGATTAAACTGGGTACTTCAAAAAAAAGTTAACTGTTGTTCTAGAATAGCTTCAAAGGTAATGCTGAATTCAAAACATTATCTTTATTAGGAATACAAATTAAGCTGTATGTTGTAATTGATGTGCCTAATTCTACAAGTGACACGGTTTTCATATAAACAATTAGACAATCATACTGGGCACAACAAAATGCTGCTGAAATTGTAAATTGTGAATAGATATGGCTGCTTCTTATACAGGATGATATGTTGCATAGTATTATCATCATCATAGCAGACTCTAAACATCAAATGAAGCAATATCAGTTAAAACAAATCAGTGCAGAGCTGCCTGAAAAATTAGCTTGCACAATACTTGCAACATGGAAGTGATGTCTTAGTTCCGCATACAGAAAGCTTGAGCATAAACAAAACCCAAACCCAGTGTTTCATAAGAAAAATAGTGCCTGCTACTTCCATAGTGTCTCAGCACCACACAATTAAATAGCAAACTGTAGTGTTGCACTGCCAAACATATATGTGATGGCAAATGAGTGTAAAGGCGTGGCCCAGTGAGATTCCCTCCCTTTCTTTCTCTTGTTAAAAGTTAACACAATAGTTAGTTGTGACTGAAATGTATACTTTTTATTGTTTTCCTCTCTTTGATATACATTTTGATGGCCATTTTAACAAGAACTTTTTTTCTGGAAAAAAAACAATATCTGGTTGGTCAGTGTCAAAAATGGAAACTAAAGGTACAAGCCTGCAATATTTAGAAACCTTATGGAAGAAACTCAAAGAGGAAATGTATAAAGTTTCAAACTTGAAAGAAAAACTATCTCAATCTTTGTAAATTAATTCAGTATTTTTTAGCCAGGTTCTGGCCAATGCTTTCCATTCATATAACATAGGAAACCGTTAGCCAAGTGTTTCATAGTAAATGAGTTTACTTTTACTGGATCCTTTCAAATGTAGATTCCGTTCTGCATTTTTTTGTCAGTGTTTTCAAAGATCTAAGCTTCCTTCCTGAGGCATCATCTTTTATTAATCAGCTTATCCAAAACAGAGTCCAACAGTCTAACATTGGGTTCAGACAAATGTTGATGAACATCTTAAGTTTCTAAAAGTCTAAAACTTGTTAAATCATGTTTTATTTAACAGTCACCCATTATTCACTTGCTGCCCTATACAAATAGTATTCAACTTGAGATGCAAGTATTTCACATTGAAATCTGCCACATGTAAAAGATAGAGTCACTTTGTTAAAAATATTCTGGATAGAGATTACTTGGAAATATAAACTGCTCAAACCCTAACACACATACTTAAATGTTTTAAAGATAGTTGCACTGTTTTACGTTTATGCATAAAGCACTGTCTACAAAATGATATTGATGCTCCAAATCCAGCCATTGGTTCAGGATTCTTAAGTTTTGGAATTTTTTCAGTAGACAAATTTAAAGTTCTAGATAACCAAACACAACAATTTTATGTTCACAGATGTGTGTTGGTGTATTTTCTACAGACTATTATACTTTATATAAATAATCTGCTGTGCAGTCATGGAGGCATCCATACAGTGGAGTTATTTCTTACACAGGAGCAAACACATAAGTTTTAGCAGTGCAGGGCAACAGTACATTATATTTGAATTACTTTAACATACTTTTATTAATTGACATTTCTATTCCTTTAACAATATTAAGGGGGTTTTTGGGACAAAATTTGATTGATTAAAGATTTATTTATATAGATTTATATAAATGCTGATGCTGCAAAAAAACAGAATCTGAAAATCCACCATCTCAGACCTGTCAAGGTCCTGTATAAGTCAATGGGAGATGTCCCTATCCCAATTTGAGGATATTGTGGTTTGTGCTGGGTTTAGCCTAATAACAAAAAATATTTGGGTTTTGGGCAAAAAGGAGAAAAGTCCGAAAAAATTGTACGATTCTGGTTATCAATTGATTTTATCAAGTTTTTTCCCAATCAAATTTAGTCGATGATAAATAAGGTAAAATCAGGGATAGGGGTTTTATCATGCTTTTTTAATTGAAAGAATGATATAAAATCAAATTCTAGTAAATAACCCAGAGTCTTTTAACAATTTATGTTCCCCTCTGGAACAATTAATTCTAGCATGGAAAATAATTGTTTGAATTCGTTCTCCCGCATGTAATTTACAGGATTTAGAAGGGTGCACTGTAGCACTTCTGCTGAGCAGCATGGCGGCCCCCGGGCTCCTCAAAGCAGTCAAACACATTCTTATGAATTGAACAGGCCGGGTTTGTGGAAAGCCCTAGGGATTTTAGGGGGATTTTAGGGGGTGGCATGCTACCCAACCACATCCACATTGGTTCAGAAACACTGCGACTGCACAGAAGATAAGATAGTTTACATTTCCCATGTTCCAATCCCCATTTTTCCCAATGATGAAAATTTGCATGAATAGGGAGGGAACATCAGCAGGCCTAGGGGTGCCCACTATGTAAATTTGGCCCTGGAACTGACATTTATCAGCTTTGATACATATGTCAATTCTTTAAAAAAAATTCCAGGCATGAAAATGCTTCTGCCAGTCAGGAAAGTTTCGAACAAATTGGGAATCTATATATATATATATATATATATATATATATATATATATATATATATATATATATATATATATATATATATCTTTTCATTTTTTATATTTTTTGATGCTTGAAGTATTAAATTGATGGGAATCCTTCATGATTTCCCCATTTCCATATTTGATCAATCAGCCCCTTCTTGCTATTAATGGACCAGTAACATCAAAAAGACTTTTCTTGACATTCAAATACTCTTGTTTCACTGGGAAAAACTGTGCTTTTGCTTCAGAGGCTCAAATTCAGTTTATGGTATATCAATATTGGAAAAATCAACAAGAAAAAGTGCTGGTTGCACAGATATAAAGGGACATTTACAACACATGGGCAGGGTGCAAGCAAGTCCCTAATGAAGACTGAGAGTAGCACAAGTCCTGACTAGTGCATCATTCAGGTATGCATATTAGGGAGTGCTGGTGGAAGCAGCATGTAGCAGGTCCCTGTACTTATCACCTGCCCTATGACATGTATTAAGAACAGGGCTTTGCCTGCATCCTGCCACAAGTGCTCCATTGATGCGCCACTTAGCGCTTTATAAGTTGCTATGGGGGATTTTGTAAATTACCTAATAAGCTGTACATAAAGCAAATATATCTTCATTGGATGTTGTTACTGGCCCTTTAAGCTTGCTACTTGACAAGGATAATACTACATACTTTTATACTGCTTCTAAAAACAAAGAAACCAGATAAAGCTATGGCATCTCTTTCTAAAAGATGATTTACTCTTTCTGTATTTATGTTTATTTTGTTTCAGTCATTTGTCCTTAGATATTCATTTAATTTGTCAATAGTCAATACAGCTAAAAGGAACACCTATGAACTAGGTCATTTTTAAATCTGACATTAGTAGTACTATTCTAATATTATTTTAATGTTCTCAAAGCCCCAGTCAAAAAATGATATGTATTAAATCAGAACATTAAACATACAGCTATACTAATTTACACACACACAAAAATAAATGAACTGAAGTAAATACATTAGGTCAAAGACTATAAACACTTTGTAATAAATCCAAAATCAAGCCGTGCTTGTGGGAGTCAAACTTAAATTAGTCCTTCACAGACAACAATTGCTTGTTTTTTCTCTAATTAAATGCAGCAATTACACATTTAAATGTTTAGTCTATAATCCTCTTTCACACCTTAGGTGGAAAACATTTGCCAGTAGATGAGTGCCGATTGCACGTTGTATTTCAGATTCAATTAACATAAAGCTCCTTTGCCTTCTATATGAGCAAAGCCATACTTTCAAAAGTGAGAAGTAAATACTGTGGAGCTGTTTGTTGAAATGTGAAACACTACAAGTATAATATTCAGCTACTGATAAAAAAAATACATGCATACAACCTCGGTGCATTAGGTTCGCTATGGAAATCTCTGTGTTTGCTTATGGCACCTTTCCATCATTAACACTTTTGCAGTCACACTTAAAGGAGATCCAAGGGCAATAGCTACAGTCTGGATGTCTGCCTTGCTGAACACTCTCAGTTCATGTTACCATGAGACAATATGGCTTTGTGGCTATAAATGAGTTTGCACTTTGACCTTATAGGTGACATGGATGACTTCAGTCCAGCTCACCAATATTTTTTAACTACCATAACAGTAAATACTGTAAGCAAGGGTTAATTAAGTTGACATATTATTAGTTTTTCCAAATTCACTGTGGTCTACAGCAATGCATTAATGAAAAAAGTATGTATTATACTGTATTATTAAAATAATGATTCAAATGAATGCTATAGGTACATTTTCAAGCAGCAGAATAAAGAAAACTCTCTATTATGTATATACTAAAGTAATATATTAATATGCAGTATTTTCTGATTGCAGAAGTGAGTGTTTATATTATAGAGATCAGCTTTCTGCTATTCTCATACTGATAGTGTCAGTGATTAAATGCTACCCTTCTCTCTTTTTCTAAACTACTAGAAAGATTAAATAAACACACATTCACCAGTAACCTATTTGGTCCTCTGTGGATATTTGGGTTGCATAGTGAATGAAATAATGATTTTCAAAGCAGAATAAAGGTAGTCTTAAAAATCTTTGCACCAATACTGTTCCCTGAGTAAACCATTTGATTTTTAAAGGTCAAACCAGGCAACAATAGTAGTGTCATATCATAATATGGTATTTGAGCAAATCCCACAGAAAATTCTTAATGCCTGTATACCAGAAATCTAATTGAATAAAGCTAAAATTGTAAAGAAAATGCAAATATGGAAGAGCTTGATATAAGGAGGTGCCTCTCTAATAGTTTTTGTAAGGTCTATTTTTTTGTCCACACATAAAAATATCTTACATGTTTATTAGTCATTACTATTAATTTGGGATGAATAAATATTCCGCAAAATTTTTGACTGGGTTTTAAAGGTTTAGTTTATTGGTAGAATCTATTTTCCTTTCTTAAACATCTTAAAGTTCTGGTGTTCACTACCTCATTCCTATTTTCTGGCAGCATGGATCTAATCATTTGGCAAGCTCATCAGACTTTAGTCTTACTGCTAAAAGTGAGTAAGTATGAAATTGCCTAATTGTTGAGTGATAAAGAGAAAAAATGTTCTCCCTGCACTAAAGCTCTTTGCATTAGAAGTCAGGCACCACTAAGGGGCAGATATATCAATATTCAAATTCAAGCTCCTACTGCGATTTGAGTTTTGCAAAAACAGTGAATTAAAATTCAGGTTTCTGAAATTTCATTTATCAATAATTCTTTTCAAAAATGGCAGTGCAAAAAAAGTCAGCAAATTCATGAGTCAATTTGAATTGTTAGACTTTTATAGAATTGACACTCTGAAAACTCAACTTTATCGAATTGTTGGTTCAACGACTTGAATTTATCGGATTATCGGACAGAAAACCAGCACAGATCATGATGTTAAGAAACATCTTCAGGAACATCTGCTATTGACTTCTAGATGACCGCAACAGGTTTTAGATGGAGTATTATAGGATTTTGATTTTTAGCAGCTTTGGGTATCATAAATCTCTAACAATTAAAAGTTTTTTTCCCTCTACAAATTTGAGTTTTCCCCTTAAAAACTCAACAAGAACAATTTGAGGTTTAATTCAAAATAGTTTGCTGCTATTTTACACAAAGCAATGATCTCTTATGCACAAATGTGGGGCCTATGACTTTCCCCAATTAACAACTCAAATATGTTTCACACCATGAAGGTGAATAATTAAGATGGTGAGTTACTTTGAGACAAGCAACCTGAGTACAATTGGGCAGAATCTGTATTGTGATTCCGCATATAAGGTTTGCTACTCAATAAATAAGATATTGCATTTACAAGAATGCCAAATAGCAATGGCTCATTGGCTCAGTTTTTGTTTTATCAAACCTTTTTTATACTATAATTTTTGTATCCAATATTTCCACTTTTCTATTTCCTAAGAGAAATTCCCTGTACAGTCACGTTTTTGGTTTGAGGGAAAGGGACGTTGAGAATTAATTTTCTAACAGCAAAGGTGTACAAAACAATTGTACAGCCATGCTTGTGTTATGTGATCACAAGCATGATCACCTATCTGGTACAGATTTTTTTATATGTTCACTCCTTTACTTGTCATTACTTATTTCAGTTCTATCTGGATATCTACATTGGTTCTTGTAGCTAAAAGCTCCCCTTTACTAAAAAAAATGTACAGCTTTCATTTTTATAAAAACTGTTATCCTTTATTATCCTTTGTACAGCTGCTTCTTTCCTGACATTTTTTCACATTCATCTCTACTAAATGTATATGATATTTTTTCAATAGGAAATCTGGACAACACTCTGAAGTGAATGATCAGCGATTCATTAATCGTATCATAGTACATAGCACCGCCCAACCCCCTGATGGCACTATCCCGCCCCTGAAATGGCACTGCTTCTCCCCTGATGTCACCTGCCCTCTGCCTGAATTTCTCTGCCCCAAAATGTGGCAACCATATTAGCACCGCAATATTATGCTATTTAAGGAATGAGTGAGTGTATGTGGAATCACTATATCATTACCACTTCTCTTCCCCAAAAATGTGCATATGAAGTCACATGTAAAAATATGGGGACATGGATCAAAACTGAATAAGGTCTATCCACACAATAAGGCAAGAAGACAAAAAAAAAAGAACACAAATATGACTTAGTAACAAACCAAATCAATTCAAAAAAACTTCCATAAAAAGTTGCTATTTAAAATACTAACTTTATGTCAACAAATCTACAGTGTACTGTATTTTTAAATAACAGATTCAAAACAACCAAAACGTAAAATAGATCTTTATGATCAACAGTCTGTATCATCTGCTTGTAGGACCATCCCCAGTGCTCTAAACACAGTCCCTCTTGTGTTGCATTTGGGTATAGCACTTGAAAATCTTTATCCAAAATAAATATCAATTCACTGCATTTTCTATTCCACATGAAAGCAATGGCCAAAGATGGAACCTAATCAGTGATCTGCATATTAAACATCTAATTCTATTATTGGCTAAAGGGAAAATGAGGTATATATTTGTCTAATTATGTAACAACACACATGAAAAGCGTATTTACGCTGATTATATAGCCAATACTGTCAATTCTGCACAAAAAAATACATACTTACACTTTCCCTCTCCCTATCTGCATCACTTCTACTGCTGAAAGATCAACTGGCCCCCATTCCAGCTGCTGAATTGAAGATGTACACAGAAGGGATGCGGGCACATCACTTTTGCAGCTATCTGAATAAAAGGTTTCCATAGAGCAGAACCTATATACTGTATATAGGAAATATATTACGGCTAGACTTGCATATGTTAAGGGTGCCTCGGAAAGGTAAATAGGGGCAGCATAGTCAGCATTATGTTTCCCCAGGGCTGGTACATTTTATGTACTTTAAATTGTCAGTTGTTCTTTCATAGCTTCTCACTTGGTCTGAAATCTCAGACTTCTACACCTTTGTCACTCTGCCCGTGGAATATTTTTTTTTGTTTTATGATATATGGAAGTGCATTTGATCATTTGATTATATTCTGCTTTTGTAAGTTGAATACATGATTCCCTGTTCACTGTTGTCATTGTCCCAGATGAGTGGGCCTTGGCATCTTCTATTAGCATATATAATAGGTTGTAAAGGTAGGGATTTAAGGTCACTGTATACAAAATACCCTACAGATTAATTTTTTTTTCATTCTATAGATGGCACCCATGATGAATGCAAATGAAGTGTCTTTCTTTAATCTTATGTGCCTCCAGTATGCCTGGACAACTGTGTCTACATGTGGCAGTGAGGATTAGTTGACATTACAGCTTTTTGTGTTGGAGTGCTGTGCAAAAACACAGTTTATAGTCCTGTGCAGGAAAGGAAATTGATGCCTAAGCCTTCTTAATTCATTGCCAATTTTATGTTAGGGTATAGTGCCAGGCCCAATAGAGATTGTTACATATAACTTGAAGTTTTATTTACACTTTCTAGAAAACAATGTGGGTATATAGAATTTTAATTTATAAGTAGGGAGGGGTGTGTGTATGGATGCTGGGTTTTCATTTGGAGGGGTTGAACTTGATGGACTTTGTCTTTTTTCAACCCAATTTAACTATGTAACTATGTAACTATGTAACTATGGCCAGTAAAATAAATATGCAGTTAAATGTTGTGTCAGAAATACAAAATACAGTACGGAAGGACAGCAATTTGTTAAACAATAGAAAATATATATGTGTACCTTAATGTACTTTTATATCCTATATAATAGTTAGCATTTTGTTAACCGAGCCATAGAACAAGTATAGGATCTTTTATCTGAAAATGTTTGCTATGGTTTTCAGCAAAGCATTCTCTACAAAGCAAATGGTGCTGTCTTATTACACAGGCATAGCAAAGAATTGCTTGTTTAACTTGGACATTAAAGATTTTTTTTTTTTTTTGCTGAATTTTATGGATAATGAATCTCAGCATATTAGATCCCCTTCCCTGTAATTACAAAGATAACTATGATTTGAATCTGTAAGTTTGTTTATCATGGTGTGTTCAAGGGTTGCAACACAGTGCATATAAAAATTTTCTAGATACTATTAAGCCCAATACAGCAAACACCGAGTTTCAATGTTTGGTGCCACACGTCTTTCTCCCACTACTATAAAAATATTCAGTACTAGTTTCTAAACACAACTTTCTGCCCTCACACGGTAAAACATATAACTTGCAATCTTTTCTTGTTTTGCATATGATTGGTAGCATACCTTTAAGCTGCTGTAAGTAATAAAAATATATCTGTGCAAGTTGGCTGTAAGAAATGCCAAAGTTTCACCTAATAAAATTTTGGTATGCCTCAATTTTCAAAGTAAATTTGATTTATTTGAGCCACCAGCCATCTGATGACAGCCCTGTGTTTTTTATATGAGTCATGTCCCGTGGGGCTCGGAGTATGCCAAGAGTATATATTGGCCCTATTCCAGCGTCCGCAAACAGGTTTTCATTAGACTTTGATGCCATTTGCATTGGATTGTAGAGAGGCTGCTGAAAACTAGCTTTAGTTGGGATCACTTCTTTTCTTTAAGGAAAAATAACAAAGATCTCTTGTAGAGAAGTTTTTACGCCTCCACATTGTAGGTATATGGTAATATTTAAGGCAACAGTAATCTGTTATTGCAGGTGGTCATGCTTCAAGCACTTCCGTATTTTGAGAATGGATCAGACAAAGTGCAACAACTTTTATTGAAAAATTGCCGAATTTGTAAATTAGAAACACATTTCATGTTGACTTTGATTAAGCTAGCTTTTCTTTCTGCCACTAGGAGTTCCATGTTACTGTAAAAGTTTCATAATTTTACACAATTAAAAACCTTTAAGTAGCACAGATGTTATATTTTTTTTAGAAGGAAAATTCATTATTATACATAATTGTATTTCAGTAAATCTTTCTAGACAATATGTTGGAAACAATTAAATTTTGCTTCAAAGAAGAAAAAAGATGAAAAACCCATAATATTTATTTAAATTATACACCATACTTTTCTGCAGTAAAACTGAAGATGCTGAGTCATTAAATCAAATCTAGTATATATAAATTCTGAATGAATGAGATATGTTAAAAATATGTCAGTTTTGAAAATGCATACTTTTGCCTTTTTTAGGCTGATCTACGTCCATGTAGTGAACTCAGGGGTGGTACCTTGGCAGTTAGTGGAGCTACACACACAGGAGTAGATCAACTTCTCTCTGCCTTGCATTTTACAAGAACCTGAGCATACATCCTGTGTGCCATCAGCCTCAAGTTTAAAACAACAGTTCAGTGTACAAATACAAACTGGGTAAATAGATAGGCTGTGCAAAATAAAAAAAGTTTCTCATATAGTTAGTTAGCCAAAAAATGTAATCTATAAAGGCTGGAACGACTGGATGCCGAACAGGAACATAAAACACAGCTTCCTGCTTTTCAGCTCTCAAACTCTGAGTTAGTCAGCGACTTGAAGGGGGGCCACATGGGGCATCTGTTCAGTGAGTTTGCAATTGATCCGTAACATGCAGGTCATATTCAAAAGCAAGCAGTTATGACCTATGTGCCCCCCCAAGTCACTTATTGGTTATTGCCTGGTAACCAATCAGTGGAAACCAAGAGAGCTGCAAAGCAGGAAGTAGTGTCCTGGCTATTATGTTAGATATCCAGTCACTCCAGCCTTAAAACATTACATTTTTGTCTAACTAACTATATTGAAAACATTTTGCATAGCCTATCTATTTACCCAGTTCTTATTTCTATTCTGAACAATTCCTTTAAGGCACAGGGGAACACGGAGCGGATCTTCCCTTGCATCTGTTTGCATTTTGTAAGCAAAAGTTACATACAGGAAGGCATGACAGCGGATCTGCTTTACTCCTCCATACATTATTCCCTATCTATTATATGTATTAAATATGTATATTAAATACAATTATTATATTAAGTTTACCCCTCTTCCTATATCTATCACTTTTGCGGGAATATCATACCTGTAGCATTTAATGAAATTCTATCAGCTCATTTAGAAGTGCAGTCACACTAAAACTGATGCAAATATACTGAAATAATGGTGCTTGTAACCGTACCTACAATGGGACTTATATTGAAACATGCTCCTTGCTCTTCTTTATATTTATATTAGTAGCATTCTGCAAGAGCTACATAAAGTATTGCATGACAGCGGATCTGCTTTACTCTTCCATACATTTTTCCTTATATGTATTAAATATTTATATTAAATAGATTTATACTATTAATTTCACCCCTCTTCCTATATCTATCACTTTTGCGGGAATATCATACCGGTAGCATTTGATGAAATTCTATCAGCTCATTTAGAACTGCAGCCACAAGTGCAGTCACACTAAGGGGCACATTTACTAAGGGTCGAATTCCGAAGTTAAAAAACTTCGAAATTCGACCATCGAATTTGATACTTCGATAGTCAAAGTGTTTTTTCGATCAAAAACGGCAGTTTTCAAGCAAAGTAAAATACTTTGACTTCTAAAAACTTGAGGAGGTTCCTCATAGGCTAAACAGCAATTCGGCAGGTTTAAGTGGCGAAGTGTCGAAGTCCAAGTTTTTTAAAGAGACAGTACTTCGGTTTTCGAATGGTCGAATTTTTTCAATTCTAATCGAATTTTGGCCTATTCGATGGTTGAAGTACCCAAAAATTACTTCGAAATTCTAAATTTTTTAATTCGAAAAATTCACTTCGACCCTTAGTAAATGGGCCCCTAAAACTGATGCAAATATACTGAAATAATGGTGCTTTCAACCGTACCTGCAATGGTATTTGTATTGAAACATGCTCTTTGCTCTTCTTTGTATTGATATTAGTAGCATTCTGTCCATCCTGCCTCTTCTAAATCGTAAACAAGTGCGTGTATTGACTTTGGGAGCTACTGACACACTGAATCGATGGCATAAATAGGCAGAGCAGACCTGCAGAAAAAGAATCACAAACGAATGCAATTTCACACTACGTGCCGGAAATGACTCAATTCCCATTCTGAAATTGTTAGCTGCAATTTGCACCTAATTTGTGATAAGCATGCATTCCCAATTGTGGGAGCAATTTGTATCTGAAATTGCAGTTTGCACATTGCATTGCATCATAAATGAATCCTTGCAAATGAGTTTCTAAAAAAAAAACATATTTTATTTTTTTTAGAAAAAAATAGAAAGCATGCAAACCTTTAATTTATTTTAAAACTTGCTCATTAAAAAACAGAACACAATTCTATTTTTTTATATAACCTATTCAGTAGCAAGGCAAAGCAATTGATTGTAGGATATAAGTGAGTTTTACAGGGTTACTACCATGAAAAATGTGTTTTGTTTTTGCCTAAAAACAATGTACTTGTTTTAACAAAAAACAGCAGTGCTGATATTTTTAATGTTTTAGTTAAATTTAAAGAGGGTTTACAGTGAAACTACAAATGTAATATTAGCTTTATCTCATTCAGATATGAGACATTCTAAATATAATAGAGTGGTTCACCTTTAAAGTAACTTTTAGTATGTTATAGAATGACCAATTCTAAGCACCTTTTTGATTGGTCTTCATTATTTATATTTTATAGTTTTATAGTTATTTGACTTTTTCTTCTGACCCTTTGCAGATTTCAAATGGGTGTCGCTGACCCCTTCTAAAAAACAAATTCTCTGGAAGGCTAAAAATGTATTGTTATTGCTACTTTTTATTACTCATCTTTCTATTCTGGCCTCTCCTATTCATATTTCAGTTTTTTATTCAAATCAATGCATGGTTGCTAGGGTAATTTGGACCCTAGCAACCAGATGGCTGAAATTGCAACCTGGAGAGCTGCTGAATAAAAAGCTACATAACCAATTGCAAATTGTCTCAGAATATCTCTCTCTACATCATACTAACAGTTAATTTAAAGGTGAACAAAAAATTCTGTACTGTTTATGGAATAATCAAGTCACATTCTCAGCACCTGTCTCTCTTCATTATCAGCAGGAGTCTGATTTTGATTGACAGCTAGGTCTAGAACATTATTTGGGGGTTCCTTTCCTAGCAGATGTATTAGCGCTAACTCAAATAACTCCAGCAAAATCAAAACAAAGCATGCTAAGAGGGGGACAGTGAAGAGTAAAGGTGGCCATACACTATAAGATCCGCTAGTTTGGCAAGGTTGACAAATGAGCGGATCTTGACCGATATGCCCACTAACAGCTGGGGCTGAACGATCAGATTAAGATACTACGAATGGGCTCCGACGGGTCGCAGGACCGCATTAACTAGCCGATGCGGTCTTGGATCGTACGAAAAATCAAACTTGACCGATCCATATCTGCCCGATTTTTGGCCTGATATCGATCGGTTGGACCCGTCGGGAGCCCCCACACATGGGCAGATAAGCTGCCGAATCGGTCTAAAGGACCGATATCGACAGCTTTAATCTGCCCGTATATTGGCCACCTTAACTTAATTATTTCATAAACAGTACAGAGATGGGATCCATTATCCAGAAAACTCAGAATTACGGGAAGGCCATCTCCCATAGATTTTAATTTTTTCCTTTTTCCCAATAATAATAAAAGAGTACCGTGTACATGATCCCAACTAAGATATAATTAATTCTTGTTAAAGGCAAAACAACCCTACTGGGTATATAATGTTTAAATTATTCTTTAGTAGACTAAAGGTATGGCTATCCAAATCACGGAATGGCCCCTTATCCGGAAAAACTCAGATCTAGATAACAGGTCCAATACCTGTACAGAATTTTTCATTGATTATATACAGAAAGTCTCTTATTTCAGTAAGATGAAGCTTATAATATATTTTTGTTTTGTAATAGTTCCCCTCTAAATTATTATAGCCACGTTTCTGTTTTGATGCACATGACCTAGTTTTTACAGTTCTATGATTCTAGCTCTTCCAAAAATAAACAATGGTGTTGTATATATGTATGCATTTATTTATTGATATAAAGTAGTATACGGTAGTTATATTATGTTATACAGTAACAAAAGAAAAGTCTATGCATGGAGTTTTCAATACACAGTTTGAATGAGGTCCCTGCCCAAAAGAGCATACAATTTATTAGGAAAAAGGAAACAGACAGAAACTAAAAGGATGTTGGTTATAAGTGATTTGATCACTCTTGATCAAATCATTTGAGTAACAAATCTGTACATTACTTTTCAATTGAGTATACAATATTACATTAGCGAATTAAAAATAAAATAATTACATAGAATTGTTTTATCCCTTTCTTTTTCCCTTAGGCTATAGGGTGATAAGTTATACAACTAAGGACCACTAAACATATAATCCAATTAAATTGGATACATCCTTTCATAGCACTGGAGTTTAAAAAGGATGAAACCATCATATTTAGAGAACATTTTTTTTTAAAATGTTATCAAAAGAGTTTACATGTTGAATTTACATGTTATATATGTTAGAACAGATGTACCCAACCTTTTTTACCCGTGAGCCATATTTCATTCTAAAAAGAGCTAGAGAGCAAGACAAGCATAAAAAAAAGTTTCTGGGGTGCCAAATAAGGGCTGTGATTGGCGATTTGGTAGCCCCTATGTGGGTTAGCAATCTAAAGAAGGCTCGGATATAGTTTTATGCAACCAAAACTTGCCTTCAAGCCAAGAATTTAAAAAATAAGCACCTGCTTTGAGGCCACTTGGAGCAACACCCAAGGGGTTGGGGAGCAACATGTTGCTTGCGAGCCACTGGTTAGGGATCACTGTGTTAGAAGATGATTTGGGATTTTTATTTATCTGCATAATATTTGCTGTCATTTTGATTTCATTTGTTTAATATGAAAATCAAATAACATATTTTAAATACAGAACATGATTTTGTTTCATTTATTTACTAAAAATGGTTGATCATTAGCAACCAAAACTTGCCTTCAAGCTAAGGATTTAAAAAATAAGCACCTGCTTTGAGGCCACTGGGAGCAACACCCAAGGGGTTGGAGAGCAACATGTTGCTCGCAAGCCAATAGTTAGGGATTACTGTGTTAGAACATGATTTTGTTTTCATTTATTTTACTAAAAATGGTTGATCACTGGCACAAGTGGCCCTCCGACCCCCTTGATGTTGCCTTGCCCTATGCTTTACCTCTATGTGCCATGGTGGGGCGTAGTCAGTTGTGCAGAAAGCTTCTGTAGTGGATAGAAAACAAAATAGTCTAAATTAAAAATGAGGCAATCTATACAGTGTAATTTAGGAAATGGAGAAATTAAATTCATATTTGTAACTATATATTTTCATTAAGCCAACCCATCATTTCCACAATGTTATTGGAATAGTATTATAAGACAGGACCCATTTTGATTTTTTTAACAATCCCTCTGGCGAAAGATCCCACATGGAACCACTAAACACATCAAGAGGGAAGGCTTCACAAGCAATTTGATTTCTGATGGAGCTGCGGCATGGTGAAAAGAAACATTTGCTTTGATTATTCTTTTATGAACTACAAAGTATAGTGTGAAATCATAAAGTATTTCATCTTACATCAAAAGCATAAAATAAACATACTTTATAATATCTACTATGTATAATTCTTGGGATACAATTCTGATTTTCATTTCTGTTTCAGATAAAATGTGTCAGATGGTGTAACTTGTTATTTCTTAAATGTTATTTAGGTTAAATGATAACAAATGTTTTTTATAGGTTTCTGAAAGAACATCTTTTTTAAGTTTTTTTCCCCCATTCTCCTTTTATTTTTCTCACCCAATAAATCTTTTATCATCCTCTACCAAAAACTTGGACTGATTCTGAAAAGATTTTGTGGTTGGTTTTATTGCCAGCTGTTGCAAGATGACACATTCCTTCTGCTGGTTATTTATAACTATTTATAACAATCTGGAAAATGTGAAGATTTAGGAATGATATGAATGAGGAGGCTTTTTGGTAAAAATAGAAATAATCTGTTAAAATATTGTTTTTGTAAAGATTTCATTCATAACTAAGAATGGTTCATGCCAAGAGGAACATAATTTAATTATTTAACATGTATCTTTGTAAAACTGGAATTTTAATATTAAGGATTGATACTAGAGTGTCTCATTGTATTTGCATTGTAATATACATAGCAATTTAGATGAAAAAAGAAATATGTCCTTTCAAATACCAGCTCAGGTTAGCTGCCATATTTGAATATGCAAATACTAAAGCACAAAATTGCAGGAGATATTTGAAATGATGGCTATAAGGGTCACTATCATATAAAAAGGTATATGGTATAATAACTGAGAATACCATTTAAAAAAATTATTTCCTTTGAAAAAAAGCTTTTGCCTACTTTCCTGTTTGCATATTTCCTGGTAGTCAAGTCCCTCTCTGTGTTCTCCCAGTTGTATGATTCTTATTACTGTAATAAAAAAAATAAAAAATGCCTATGATCTAAATTCCCTTTGTTCAACTATATCAGATCCTTTCAGATCACTGAATTGTTTACACAAGGAAACTGGAAGAAATAAAAAAATATTAGAATATTTATCTTCTAAAATATATTCTTAAAATATATATGATTATAGTATTAACATTTTCTTATCCTCCACTTGTATAACAGCAATTAGCTGCTTAGTGATTTAATCAAGAATAATTCATCATATTGTACACACAGCTAGAACCCTAGAACTAAAAGAAAACAAATTAAATATATTCCGTTCTGCAATTAAGAACTGCTATATATCATACAGAATAATATGTGTGACCTAGTTTTCAGGTGTAATATAATTTGCATCCTTTTCAAATATTCAAAGCGTTTAATTTCAATGAATGAATGAATGAATGAATGAACGAATCAAGGCTTCCTTGTTTACAACAGAATTGTTAGTCATGATCATATAGGCATGAGAAACAGTACCATAAACTTTTCAATCCCAGTTGGCCAGTATTTTCAAAAAAACAATGTTACATTTTTGCATCACTTTTTTCACTCAGAGCGACAACTGATAAATATTACTCAATGCCACTCAACTTGCAGGGAAGAATCAACCTCTTTATATACAAAAATATCCCTTCTGAAATTCATATTTATGTTTCTCGCATGACCCAGTAAAACATTGCCAACAGGTTTTTCATTGTTAATCAATGGAAAGAAAGAGTTGTAAGTGTATTGCCATGTATTACCATGTAGCAAAGGTAATAGAAGGTTTACCTTCAAAGAACAGCACTGAACTTGCAAACACACAGGAATACTTTGTAGCAGCCTGCCACAAATCTGGACCAAAAAGTTGGAACGAGGAGCCAAATTTTGCTACAAAGTATTCCTGTGCTTACTCCCCTTGCTAAAGGTCTGGAGCATCCTCACCTGGACCCACCATTGTATGTTGTAAACTTATACTGAAGTCCACTGAACTGATTTTTTCACATTTTCAATTATTTAAAGAGCAAGCCACAACAATACCCTTTTTACAATCCAGAGGAATCTAGAAGAATTTGTATTAAAGTTATGGGATCAGTTTTCTAGAAACCCATTATCCAGAAACTCCAAATTACAAGAAGGCCAACTTCCACAGACTCCATTCTAATCAAATAATTTAAACATGATTTCCTTTTTCTCTGTTATACTAAAACAGTACTTTGTATTTGATATATAACTGATCCTTATCGGAAGCAAAACCAGCCTATTGGGTTTATTTAATATTTAAATGTTTTTTTTTAGTAGACTTAAAGTGTATGATGATCCAAATTACAGAAAGATCCCTTATCCAGAAAACCCTAGGCCCTGAGCATTCTGGTTAACATGTCCCATACCTGTATTATTATCTTTATGCTTTTTTTTTTTTTTTCACTGCTGCAGCAGTGGACTATATGTTATAAGCTTCACAAACACTATTGGCAGACAAGAGTATTTTTTCAAAAAAAGGTAGTTTTTTTAATCAAACAAAATTGTTGCTGCTAAATAAAGAAACAATGATGATAGAATAGCAAAACAGGTTCTTAATTACACTTTAAACCGACAAAATAACAAAAAGCACTGAAAACTCTCTTTTTGACCTTCTCAAGAAAACAAAACTGTTTGTATGTGAAAAGAAGAGAGACTGAAATCATGTTATTTCTTATAAATCTATACCAGCAGTTGAGTAATAGCAGACTATTAAGCAGGCTTATTTAGCAATGTTTTGGTTAAACTAACAGTTTATTACATTTTTGGATAATTCATTTTTAATCAGTTAGACTGTTTTAATCAAGAACATATCTCTGCAATAATTTCCCAATTTAATTTACTTTCTGATTTTGTTGTTTATAAAGGAGCTGCTGTTCCAAGGGATTAAAATGTGTCTTCAGGATTCGGCAACACTTACTTAGAAAATTCTCAAACATTACAGGATTGCTTTGCATATGTAAAAATGTACTGCCGTAAAGACAGTTATATGGTTGCTTGAGGTGCGGATTTAAAAATTGAATTTCCACAGCATTGGAGTGGCACAACATAGCCACTGGTCTATGTATATCCTTGCTATCTTGCAAGTTGACGCAAACAAATACATGATTTGGCTGATTGCCATTATAACTGGTATAGTTATTAACAGAACTTGAGCCAGCAACAATCTGTTAGTAATATATACAGATAGTGGATCCATTATCTAGAAATGTATTATCAGGAAAACTCTGAATTACAGAAATCTCCTATAGACTCCATTTGAAGCACATTCACCCAGCTATCTACTTTGAGAAAAGTGTCAATTATTTAGAATATTTTACAGATACTGCCTAAAAAGTGTTGAAAATAATTTTTATAAGTGTGAATGAGAGAAGCCTATCCTTATATTACAAAGATGAAAGCATTTGATCCAGAAACAGCTATTGTTGACCCTGTGTTTTTTCGAAAGAAATATTTTTTATTACCTCATCACTTTTTTATGGCATAACTGTCAATCATCCAGAAAAAAAAGCTGTCAATGTATTTGCTAAATGTAATGATAAGTGCATTTCAGAATATTTCTCTATTTAACCAATAACAATAAGTAATTGCAATACACAAGGGGCCAAACCAAATAAACATTTGCATTATTGCTAAACTGAGCTAAAACTCCCAATTTACCCCTGTTTCCATGGGCTAACTGTACAGTTGGTCTTTAAAGTATAGGCTCAATTGACTATTAGATCAAAAAGAAACCAAAAATTAAAAAGTGAGTTAAACTGAATGATGATTTTTTTATTCTTGAATTGGTGGCTGTTATTTGTGTCATTTAAAAATTACTTGCTTGCAAGCTGGTGTATAGTGCAACAGATAAACCTAAATAGTATAGTTTCTTCCACTGCACCTGAGAGTCCGGTTAATGCACCGGTAACCTATTAGCTCAAGTTAGTTTTGAAATAACACTTTAAAGTTCAGTTATCCAGACCCACGGTTCTGAGGATCATCTTGACGATTGTTACACTGGGATATTAGATATAAACTGAAAATATGACTTTCAAATGTTACATTAGTGAGATTAAAAGTAATACATAATAACAATGTACAATGGTTTGTGGATTCGCAGGATAACAAAGTACCTAGAGCCAAGAGCCAAAAAACTAAAAAATATGTTACAAGCACAGAGTAATGCAATTGAATTAATAGAGTCCATTTTGTTGATGAGGTTTATTCTAATACCTCATTGGTCTGTGCTCTCTTTGTCTTGATGATGTGTTAGACTTATAAAACTAAAAAGTGTACAAAAATGGGGAATTATAAAACAACAATACATAAAATACATTAAAAATGCCGTGAAGGCCCTGCTGGTGATCACCACCTACAGGTATTTTTCGAATTCCTATGACCACTTTAGAAATTAAGGTGTCTCATTCATATATATAGGTTCTATGAAGAGGTACACACGTTCCTATTTGACACTGTCAGGATCAGCCCGGGACTTGAACTCTGGTGGTGCTGTTCTGCTCATTGCAGCACTTACCTGATGAGCCACTGGGGGCTCTCAGGGCTGATTCTGAACTTTGTTGTGTATTGTTTTCTGTTATCTGCCATTCACAGTCTGTTTTCCACCCACCTCGTTTACCCTCATGTGTTTCCCATTTCCTAATCACCTTCCCTTTATAAACCCCGCCCTGAGCTTTGCTCAGTGCTGAGTCATTGATTGTATCCTGTTTGTTCCTGACCTGCTATTTTGAATCTGAATCTGAATCTGAATCTGAATCTGAATCTGAATCTGAATCTGAATCTGAACCTGAACCTGAATCTGAACCTGAACCTTGAAAACCTTGTTTGTCTTGTTCCTGAAAACCTTGTTACCTTGTTTCCTGAGTGAGTACTTTTGTTCCTGTGTTCCCCTTTTTTCCCTCACCATGTGGATTCCTCGATCAGCCATTCTGCTTGTTCCTGCCTTTTGTGTTTCTGTGTTCCGTCTGCAATAAACCTGCTATAACTTCATCACCATCATGTTTTTGCCTACTATTACCTATGGCTACACCCCTGGGCGTCCACCATATCCACTCCCCTTGGAGTGGCTATCCTCGGTCACAACAGTTCCTAGTTGTGAACGTTACAGAATGACTCAGCCCAACTACAGGAAGCCTTTGGGAAAGCCCTCCATGCCTTCTGACTCTGTTGTTAAACTGCAACTCCCTTGGGATGGAGAGGGTAAGGCAGAAGACGCCATCCATTTCACTGATGATGTCTGGCAGGATTTTGTCTCCGATGATGAGTGGGAGGATTCAGCCTTCGATGAGGACTGGGAGGATCTAGACTCGGATGAAGATGAACTACAAACCGCTATCTGGCCTGTGTCAGATCGGCCACTTCCAGTTTTTGGGCCCTTGTCTCCTCCACAACCTTCTGCTCCTGTGGCAGCTGCCAAACCCAGGTCACCCTCTTTTTCTCTCAGACCTGAACCCCAGTTTATTAGTTTTTCTACAGTTTCCCAGCACCCTCTCCAGTCTCCAGCTCGTGTGCCGGCTCTTCAGTCACCTGCTCCTGTGCCGGCTCGCCAGCCTCCAGCTTTGGTGCCGGCTCTCCAGTCTCCAGCTTTGGTGCCGGCTCTCCAGTCTCCAGCTTTGGTGCCGGCTCTCCAGTCTCCAGCTTTGGTGCCGGCTCTCCAGTCTCCAGCTTTGGTGCCGGCTCTCCAGTCTCCAGCTTTGGTGCCGGCTCTCCAGTCTCCAGCTTTGGTGCCGGCTCTCCAGTCTCCAGCTTTGGTGCCGGCTCTCCAGTCTCCAGCTTTGGTGCCGGCTCTCCAGTCTCCAGCTTTGGTGCCGGCTCTCCAGTCAGTCCTCTCTCCTGTGCCGGCTTCCCAGCCAGTCCTCGCTCCTGTGCCGGCTTCCCAGCCAGTCCTTGCTCCTGTGCCGGCTTCCCAGCCAGTCCTTGCTCCTGTGCCGGCTTCCCAGCCAGTCCTTGCTCCTGTGCCGGCTTCCCAGCCAGTCCTTGCTCCTGTGCCGGCTTCCCAGCCAGTCCTTGCTCCTGTGCCGGCTTCCCAGCCAGTCCTTGCTCCTGTGCCGGCTTCCCAGCCAGTCCTTGCTCCTGTGCCGGCTTCCCAGCCAGTCCTTGCTCCTGTGCCGGCTTCCCAGCCAGTCCTTGCTCCTGTGCCGGCTTCCCAGCCAGTCCTTGCTCCTGTGCCGGCTTCCCAGCCAGTCCTTGCTCCTGTGCCGGCTTCCCAGCCAGACCTTGTTCCTGTGCCGGCTTCCCAGCCAGACCTTGTTCCTGTGCCGGCTTCCCAGCCAGACCTTGTTCCTGTGCCGGCTTCCCAGCCAGACCTTGTTCCTGTGCCGGCTCCCCGAAAGCTGCCTGTGCCGGCTCCCCGAAAGCTGCCTGTGCCGGCTCCCCGAAAGCTGCCTGTGCCGGCTCCCCGAAAGCTGCCTGTGCCGGCTCCCCGAAAGCTGCCTGTGCCGGCTCCCCGAAAGCTGCCTGTGCCGGCTCCCCGAAAGCTGCCTGTGCTGCTCCCCGAAAGCTGCCTGCAGCCCAGCCGGTTCCAGCCTCCGTGCCTGCAGCCCAGCCGGTTCCAGCCTCCGTGCCTGCAGCCCAGCCGGTTCCAGCCTCCGTGCCTGCAGCCCAGCCGGTTCCAGCCTCCGTGCCTGCAGCCCAGCCGGTTCCAGCCTCCGTGCCTGCAGCCCAGCCGGTTCCAGCCTCCGTGCCTGCAGCCCAGCCGGTTCCAGCCTCCGTGCCTGCAGCCCAGCCGGTTCCAGCCTCCGTGCCTGCAGCCCAGCCGGTTCCAGCCTCCGTGCCTGCAGCCCAGACGGTTCCAGTCTCCGTGCCTGCAGCCCAGCCGGTTCCAGTCTCCGTGCCTGCAGCCCAGACGGTTCCAGTCTCCGTGCCTGCAGCCCAGACGGTTCCAGTCTCCGTGCCTGCAGCCCAGACGGTTCCAGTCTCCGTGCCTGCAGCCCAGACGGTTCCAGTCTCCGTGCCTGCAGCCCAGACGGTTCCAGTCTCCGTGCCTGCAGCCCAGACGGTTCCAGTCTCCGTGCCAGCAGCCCAGCCAGACTCCGTTCCCGTGTCAGCTCGCAGAAGACTGCTTCTTCCCGAGCCAGTTTCTGTACGGTTTGCCCTGGCCTCCGGGCCTGAGGACCTGTTTGCCCTGGCCTCCGGGCCTGAGGACCTGTTTGCCCTGGCCTCCGGGCCTGAGGACCTGTTTGCCCTGGCCTCCGGGCCTGAGGACCTGTTTGCCCTGGCCTCCGGGCCTGAGGACCTGTTTGCCCTGGCCTCCGGGCCTGAGGACCTGTTTGCCCTGGCCTCCGGGCCTGAGGACCTGTTTGCCCTGGCCTCCGGGCCTGAGGACCTGTTTGCCCTGGCCTCCGGGCCTGAGGACCTGTTTGCCCTGGCCTCCGGGCCTGAGGACCTGCCTGCCCTGGCCTCCGGGCCTGAGGACCTGCCTGCCCTGGATAGTGCCACTTTCCCTGCTACTGGACCTGGTAGGGCGGTTAATCCTGTCTCTATCAGGTCTATTGCTGTAGGTGTTGGTATTGCTGTCCTGGCTTGCCTCTTCCTATTTCTAACGGGTGCCTGTGCTCCTGGTCCGCCACCTGTGATGGGTGCCTGTGCTCCTGGTCCGCCACCTGTGATGGGTGCCTGTGCTCCTGGTCCGCCACCTGTGATGGGTGCCTGTGCTCCTGGTCCGCCACCTGTGATGGGTGCCTGTGCTCCTGGTCCGCCACCTGTGATGGGTGCCTGTGCTCCTGGTCCGCCACCTGTGATGGGTGCCTGTGCTCCTGGTCCGCCACCTGTGATGGGTGCCTGTGCTCCTGGTCCGCCACCTGTGATGGGTGCCTGTGCTCCTGGTCCGCCACCTGTGATGGGTGCCTGTGCTCTTGGTCCGCCACCCGTGATGGGTGCCCGTGCTCCTGGTCCGCCACCCGTGATGGGTGTCCAAACTCCTGATTCGCCACCCGTGATCGGTGCCTGTATTCTTGGTCTGCCACCTGTGATGGGTGCCCGTGCTCTTGGTCCGCCACCTGTGATGGGTGCCCGTGCTCTTGGTCCGCCACCTGTGATGGGTGCCCGTGCTCCTGGTCCGCCACCCGTGATGGGTGTCCAAACTCCTGATCCGCCACCCGTGATCGGTGCCTGTATTCTTGGTCTGCCACCTGTGATGGGTGCCCGTGCTCTTGGTCCGCCACCTGTGATGGGTGCCCGTGCTCCTGGTCCGCCACCCGTGATGGGTGTCCAAACTCCTGATCCGCCACCCGTGATGGGTGTCCGAACTCCTGATCCGCCACCCGTGATGGGTGCCTGTATTCCTGATCCGCCACCCGTGATGGGTGTCCAAACTCCTGGTCTGCCATCCGTGATGGGTGTCCAAGCTCCTGGTCCGCCACCTGTAATGGGTGCCTGTATTGATTTTGTCTGTCTTCATGTCCTGGTTTCCGACTCTGGCTGTGATATCTTGGCTCCTAATTCTGCCAATGTTCCTGTTCTGGCTCCTGACCCCAGCAATTTCTTTGTTTTGTTTTCCAATCCTCAAGAAGCTCCTGTTCTCGTTTCTGGCGAGGCTTCGGCCCATTTCCCCAGGGTTTGGACTAAAATGGATGGGGGACCATTTGATCCTGGGATCGCCCGGGACTTGAACTCTGGTGGTGCTGTTCTGCTCATTGCAGCACTTACCTGATGAGCCACTGGGGGCTCTCAGGGCTGATTCTGAACTTTGTTGTGTATTGTTTTCTGTTATCTGCCATTCACAGTCTGTTTTCCACCCACCTCGTTTACCCTCATGTGTTTCCCATTTCCTAATCACCTTCCCTTTATAAACCCCGCCCTGAGCTTTGCTCAGTGCTGAGTCATTGATTGTATCCTGTTTGTTCCTGACCTGCTATTTTGAATCTGAATCTGAATCTGAATCTGAATCTGAATCTGAATCTGAATCTGAATCTGAATCTGAATCTGAACCTGAACCTGAATCTGAACCTGAACCTTGAAAACCTTGTTTGTCTTGTTCCTGAAAACCTTGTTACCTTGTTTCCTGAGTGAGTACTTTTGTTCCTGTGTTCCCCTTTTTTCCCTCACCATGTGGATTCCTCGATCAGCCATTCTGCTTGTTCCTGCCTTTTGTGTTTCTGTGTTCCGTCTGCAATAAACCTGCTATAACTTCATCACCATCATGTTTTTGCCTACTATTACCTATGGCTACACCCCTGGGCGTCCACCATATCCACTCCCCTTGGAGTGGCTATCCTCGGTCACAACAGTTCCTAGTTGTGAACGTTACAGACACTTGATCAGAAACAATAACTAAAATTCAGGTATTATTTGTTTTATGACAATTTTATACATATTAGCTTGTTGTGCAATTAATTAGTTAAATGCATTCTTATGGAAAATTGTCCAAATTTTCATGTGTACTTTAGACTTCAATGTTTTAATTGCAGTTTCCTCAATAAAACTATTGGAAATCATCCATGTTGCCATTAGCACATACAAAAAAAAACCTGTTAACAATATGTTATCCAGACACAGAAACTTTATAATTAATGTTGGAAAGGCCTTCAAAGTCTAATGACTAAAATTTTTACCTATAAAATTACTGGATTTCATTCAAAGCTGCTCTGTTTTTTTACTGTGAAATAAATGTAAAGAGAGGGAGATGGATTTGGTTGGATTAAATAAAATAAAGTGTAAGACTTAACTGGCTTATTTTTCTTCCAATTTCAATTGCCTACATTGTTCCAAAGCTAATTTAGTTGCAGAATAAAGGTATGCTTAAGGTTTGCTTTAGATGTTCTATGTGACTTGAATATATCTGAACATCATCTAGTTATTTTGATACAATTTCTGGCAGAGCACCTATGTGTCAAATCCATTGCTTTCGTGCTGTCCTAAGATTTAAACTACCATCCAACATCAGTAGATAAGTCTCTTAGCTGGCAGAAGGCTCTAGTTTGAATACTGTACTTAGCAGATGTTTGAGTAAACAATTCAATATAAAAGTTATGGAACAGCTTTCACTTTGTGAAATCATGTATCAAACTACATGTACAGAATATACTCAGAAGTCTACATATTATTATCTATGATGTGAGCAATGTAAAAAAAATTACCTTAGGATGTTATATACTTATAGTGGGTGGGTACAATAAACAAAAGGGACCCCAAAGTAACTCCTTCTCAAGGCAGATGTTAATTCCAAGGCTCTCTTGCATATTTTCATATTGCACCTGCTGTATAACTGCATTCCATTCATCAAAGCATGCTTAAAGAGATATTTACACCAGAAATGAAACTCTTTTTTACATGTCATAATAATGCCTTTGAAGGTAACTTATAACTTTGCCATAAAGTATTTGCACAATGCTTTTACATTACCTTTCTGATACCCCATGTTCCTTTATGAGTGGGCTGTCATATTTGTGCAGTCTGTTAGCATTAGAAACTCTAGCTGACAGGCTTAGATTGGATAGTCAGGTTGCCAAAACAGTCAGGTTTAGAAACTTCAACTAACAATTATTTACAAAAATAAACCTCTCAGCAAAAAACGATCAACGTGACTATAGGTAACGTTTAATGTACATTCATATTTTAAAAAGTAGTTTTTTAGTGTCAGTATCACTTTAAACTAAAGGAACAGTTCACTGTGAAAATAAAAACTGTGTAAATAGATAGGTTGTGCAAAATAAAAAATGTTTCTATTATAGTTAGTTAGGCAAAAATGTAATGCATAAAGGATGGAGTTACTGGATGTCTAACACAATAGCCAGAACACTACTTCCTGCTGTGCAGCTCTCTAACTCTGAGTTAGTCAGTGACTTGAAGGGGGCCACATGGGACATTTCTGTTCAGTGAGGTTGCAATTGATCCTCAGCATGCAGCTCAGATTCAAAAGCAACAGACATGACCCATGTGACCCCCTCTCAAGTCTCTGATTGGTTACTGCCTTGTAGCCAGGGTAACCAGTTAGTGTAAACCAAGAGAGCTGAAAAGCAGGAAGTAGTATTCTGGCTATTATGTTAGACATCCAGTCACTATATAAAGGAGTCTTTCTTTAATTTGGATCTCCATAAATTTAGGGGGTTATTTATTTATAATCGAGATGTGTTTTCCACAATAATTTGAGTTTTCAAAGTTATTTCCCATTTTCGGGTTAAATAAAAAAATCTAATTTTTCAAGATTTATTATACCCTGACCCTGGAAATAGCTGGAATCCGAAAATATACCATCTAATACCTGTCGAGGTCATGTAGTCAATGGCAGAAGTCTCTTGAACCACCTGAAGATGTTAATAGCCTTCATGTTGTCAGAGTTTTTTTGGAGGGTTTTTTGGAGGGTTTTGCCAGAAAACTCGATCAATTCGAAACGATTCGCGTTTTTTTGCTGAAAACTCTATAAATTCAAGTTTTTCTTAAATAAGAATCCATTCAAGTTGCAAGTTCATTTGAGTTAATTTGCGGTATAAAAGACTCTAAGGGGTTATTTATTACATTTCAAATGCTAAAAATTCAAAAACTGCAAGTCTTTTAACAAAAAGAGTCTGAATTCGATAGATGTCAACTGCAATTTGAAGATATTTTGGTCTGTGCTGGGTTTCATACGATAATTTTAAAATTTTGAGCTTTTCCGCAGATTTCACAAAAAAATTCTGACTTTTCGGGCTTCAAATACAAGCAATTTAGATTTTTTTCACGCGACCATCCGAAAAAGTCACTGATCTGATTTTTTTGTGTTTTTTTTAATGATAAATAAGGGTAAATTGTGGATTCTTATTTGGTCGTTCTTTTTTTATTTAATGCATCAATTTTTATTTATATTATTTTGGTAAATAACCCCCAAACATTCAACTTTTGATAAATAACCCATTAGTCCTCTAAAAATCATTTAAACATGTATTAAAACCAAAAGGATTGATTTGCCTCTAATAAGGATTCATTACATCTTAGCTGGGATCAAGTGCAAAGTACTGTTTTATTATTAACAGGTTTCTGGATAACAAATTCTATACCTGTATAAATTTCAGTGTGGATGCTTTGTGAACATTTTGATGTATTTCAAGGGAGCCCTAAATGATTTTCCTTTAGGACTCACTTCTCCTAACGTACTGCCATATTCCAACATTTAGGGCAGAAATCGGTGGAGAAGCCCAAAATGTTCGGATCATCGTACAAACCCAGAGAAGACCATAATATCTTCAAATTGCATATAGGGCCTCTGCCATTGACTTCTACAGAACCTCGACAGGTTGCATTTTTGGATTCTGACTTTTTGCATCCTCGGGGTATAATAAATCTTGAAAAAATCTAGGGTTTTTTCCACAAAAATTTTATAGTAAAAAACGAACTGAGTTTTTGGTATTCTGACTTTAATAAATAACTCCCTCAAACTCTATCTTAAACTATATCAATAGATACTCAAAAACAAATTACTTTCAGTGTTCCTTTACAACAGTGTAACTAATACACAAGGTTTAGTTTTCTCTTTACCTACCTTAATCTATTCTTAGTCCTGGCCATTAGTGGAAAGTAAAAAAGCAGATGAAGTGTGGCGGGGTTGGTGGTTAAAAGTGGAAGCAGCAATTTAGATGGACAGCACAAATAAAAAAACCAACAAAACTAAATGGAATTCTTGCGGTATCAGGTAATTACATTAGTGGATAAAAAAAGCAACTTGTAGCAATAAAGTGTAGGCGGAGGCAACATGAATTGCGTATGTGGCTATAAATGTTGGTCATACTTTCAGGAATATGTAATGTCACACTTCCTGTATTACACTGAGTCTTTTATTATTTAACATATGAGAAATAAAGAAAATGTAGCCAACTCTTATGTGGAAAAATAGATGAAAAATGTCTTGAAAAATGGATTTCTCTTTATGCTTCATATACAATCAAATATTTTTTTAAAAAAAATCACCGATCAAAAGTTATGAATGGAACATAGCCAATAGCCATTTGCTAAACAGAGGAAGTGACATACTACAGAAAAATAGATACAGGAAGCTAAGCTTGTTTTCTGTGAACAGGGACGGCAAAGATTTTGGTAAGAAATGTTAGTGGTGAGATCATACAGTATATATAAACTCTTTTTAATAGCATAGCTGAAGATCATGTAGCATAGGGATATGTGTAGCTGCACACAAAAATGCAAAGGCATCATGAATATTTTTGCTTTAGGGAACAAACATTCTTGCAGGTTGCTCATCTCTTCTATGTGCCTCTTGCAGCCAAATACAGCAACAGAGAATGAAACTTTAAAGGAACAGGAGGCAGCCATTCATGCACAGGATACACAATAGATAACAGATAAGTTCTGATGAATCACATTGTATATTACAGAGCCTATCTGTTACCTGCTGTGTATCCTGTGCCTTTTCTCATTTTCAGCTTTGAATGGCTGCCCCCATGGTTACACAGCAGCTTGTTTACCTAAACTATAGTAGAGTTTCTGAAACAAACACACCAGTTGTACCAGCGCAGCACAACAGTACATTATATTTTAATCACTTGAAAACACTTTCATTGTTTGGCGCTATTGTTCCTTTAAAGGAAATCTAAAAACCAAAACACCAAAATCTACCAATTGACTTTAAGGCATTGACTTCTACATGACCTCAACAGGTTTCGGATTTGCAGCTTCGGGGTACAATAAAAAAAATTTAATTCTGAAAAATTTGAGTTTTTACTGAAGCTACCCTAGAAAAACACTTTTTTGGTAAAAATACAACTCAACCTTTAATAAATAACCCCCTGAGTGTCTGCCCATTTACTGACCAGATATAGTTCAGACATGCTGCCATTTGGAACCCATGAACCAACAATCCAGACAAAATTTGTCCGGCCCCAATGTCATCCTGTGTGTGGCCATCGTAAGATACGTGGCAATTCCTATGGTCAGTACTCACTCAAGCCCCCCAATAACAATCTGAGTTTCACCAGTGCAGCCCTCTTTCCCTTGAACTCTTGCTGCAAAGTGCTTGACGGTTGTAGAGCAGGATGGGTAAGCTCCACTAAAGTATTTAACCACTAGAGTGAAAAATATAAATAGATCATGATAATAATAATAGTTAATAATACAACATAGTAAACCCCAAATGCGAAAAACAAATGGATTAAATATCATCTACAATGGTATACTCTACAATGCTATACTCTACAATGCTAGTATTAATGGCAATTACAGTTCCCTCTTGGAAAAAAAACTATTCTTCCTCCCTTAGAGGTATAACAGATTAGGCAACACAAGCCAGTCTTTATATAGAGAGATGTCTCTGTATGCCTGAGCTGGATTTCTGTGTTCTACAACTCGAAGCAGAAGCCCTAAGTTCATTAAAGTGATCTTTGTGTTCCTGGACTTCACATGTGGATGACAGCTGAACTGCTCAGATAACTGCTCTGCCGCACACATTTGTTTCACCTTTTCTACTGAAAACAAGAATAAACCTCTGTGCTTATATCAGACTGGCATGCTCCATCTGTTTCTTCTTTATCTACTGAAGCCCTAGCTAATCTGCTTTTTATGTGACTGCACTTTGCGTTGCAAACAATATTCCTCTTAAAACTCTTTTTACAATTTTAAACCCTTTAAATAATCATTGGCAACATTTATTTTAATTTCTGCAAATAGTTTCATTCCTGGAATCTGACAATTTTCAAAACAGACTGCAACCTGGTTTTTATATCGTGTATGTTTAATTATCTTTCCCTTTATTCAACTTGTTATACATTTGCACCTGCCTTATAAAACTTCTCAACATAATGGAAGTTTTACAGTTGCACTTCAGTAAGTATGCCGACTATACCTTTCTGAATGGCAATTTTTTTCACAGATTGACTGGATCCAAATTTATTAAAGACTGAATTAGCTTGATGTTTACATTGCATTCCAAAGAAGCATTAACGTATACATGGAAAACATGTTTAGTAGTAATATGCAGAGCCAGATTTAGCTAGGAGAATATACATGGAAAAATTCAGCACAGTTCCTTGTGCACACAGCCACTACAATTTTTGACTGCCTGTACTTTTTCCAGATTTCTGACAAAGTTACTCCCTCGTATATAGTGTAGTACAGTTATATAATAAAATGTACAACGTTTGATACATGTCTAGTCACCTATAGCAATCAGCAGGCAGCATTTAGTAGGCACCTGTTTTAAAACCCACAATTTTACTGGTTGCTATGGATTGCTACACCATGAGATAGTACAGGTATGGGACCTTTTATACAGAATACTCGGGACCTAAACCTGGTTACGCACCTCTTCAGAAAGCTTGCACTCCTCTTCAGATAGCGATCAATCAATCCATCGTGTGGCACTCAATTTCTCCTCCCTGCCTTCCTTATTGGAGATAGCCAGGGAGGAGAAATCAAGCAAAATGTTTGATGTTACTGGTCCTTTAAGTTGAAAACTTTTGTGTCCCTTAGTGCTTTAGCACAAGTGTCTAGGGTCTCATCTCCTTGTATGTAAACCACATTGCTACTAACAGCACTGTGTGGCTCTGACTCCTAAATATATCAATGTAGTGAAAACCCAGGAAGAGAACTGACCTGCTACATTGCGTCAAGAGTTAAAGGAGAACTAAACCCTGAAATTAACATGGCTAAAAATGCCATATTTTCTAAGCTGAACATTGCATCAACCTAAAGTTTCAGCTTCTCAATATCAGCAATGATCCAGGACTTCAAACTTGTCACAGGGGGTCACCATCTTGGAAAGTGGTTGTGACTAGGGTTGCCACCTTTATGTCTGGCTGAGACCGGGCGGGTCCGTGACATCAGTGGGTGTACCCGTGATGTCAGTGGGTGGGGCTATGTCATCATTGGGTGGACCTGTGACATCAGTGGGCGAGGCTATTATGTGGAGATCAGCGATTTGCCAATCGCCGTGTCAATCTAGGGAATACCGCGCGGTTTTCCTTATTTGGAAAACCGGGCAGGAAGTATAGACCCGGGCAGCCCCTCAAAATACCGGGCTGTCCGTGTCAAAACCGGTCAGGTGGCAACCCTAGTTGTGACACTCACATGCTCAGTGGGCTCTGAGCAGCTGTTGAGAAGCTAAGCTTAGGGGTTGTTGCAAATTATCCAGCAGAAAATGAGGTTGGCCTGTAATAAAATCGGATGCTAGAAGGCTGATTATTAAATTGTTATGTTAATTGCACTGGTGCTGCCATGTAGTAATTATCTGTAGTAATTACTAATCAGCCTTATATTGTGACATTTATATTCTATGTGTACCGTATATTGTGAGTGGGTCCCTAAGCTCAGTAAGTGACAGCAGCACAGAGCATGTGCAGTGAATCAATAGAAAAGAAGATAGGGAGCTACTGTGGCATATTTGGAGACACAGATCTTCCCTGAAAAAGGGCCATGGTCTCCTTGGGCTGGTACAGAAGCTCAAAATCTAATGTACAACATTTTTAGCCTACTTCTTTAGTTAGGCTTTAGTTCTCCTTTAGTTCTCCTTTAAGGAGATAAACAAATACTACTTTCAGTTGAAATTAAATTTACTACATTGTATTATAACTTTAAAACCCCTGAAAATATAAAATGAATATATATTGGAAAGTTAGAGAGAATGACATATGTATTATTATGCAATAAAAAACTTTGGGGTGGTGATCCTCTTAAAGGCACAGTACACCCTCTTGTTCCACGTGAGTTCAATGAATGGATCACGTGCATGCTAAAAATACTTTTTGCCTTTTGTTTAAATAATGAAATATCTCTGTTATTTATTGAGCTAAACTGGACAAACAGGGAAACTGAAGCTGCTCCATGTTTGTTCCTCACTTTGCCAATAGATGGCGGAATACACAATTGTCCGAATTTCAGTCCCTACCCATGATGCCTTATGGGAGAATCAAAATTCTCATTTTTGGTTTCTAGGTAGGGCTGTGTGTATGGCATGAGACAAGTAAATACCTACTGATTTCAGAAGACTTCACTTTGCATGTAATTGCTTGTGAAGAGCTTTTTGGCTCCTTTTAGCCCTTCTCACCCTAACCAGGTTTGGTTTCCCATTTTCCTAATTTCAGGTCTGCTAGTACAGTACTAATTTTAAGCAAACATAAGCAGGATTGCCAGGTTGGCTGGTTTGTGCTTTGGAAACCAGCCAAAGTTTTGTCTTGCTCTAATGTGCCGAGTCTGCGTCTCCCAATGCATGCTCGGTAATGTAGTTTTTGTTTAACAGTTTGCCAACTGCCAGTTTAATGTAAGACTACAATACCCAGCATGCAATGGGACTGACTTGTGCAGTCCCTCGTTTGTACTTGAACGTACTGTTTTTCTCTCCACTGAACAGCCAGAAAAAGAAACAAAGTTTCTAACTTAATTGGCTTTTGGCATACAGCCCAGAACAGCCACAGCTTCAGATAAGATACTTTTGTAACAATTTCGAGATAAGCAAATTAAGTAATTGTAACAATATACGGTAAGATAACAGTTCCTTTGGGGGAAAGTTAGACTCACAGCTTAAAGGGAAATTTACCTTCATTAGCAAAACTGTAAAACTGAAATAAAAACACAGAAATATGATCAAACTTTCATAACCTGCCAAATTTTGTAAAATGAACATGGTAATTAGGGGTGTGGCTACAAAAAATGGGCGTGGTGAAATAAAATTTCATGCCAATTTTTTTGTCCCTCTTTTAATTTCCAAAATGTTGGGAGGTATGCCATTCTTGAATTTTCTAGTGACTTTCCTCAATTTCAGACAATTTTGGGTCAAAAATCTTCAGGCCACCAAAATGTCGAGCGTTTGACCTGTTTTACCAATATTTGTTGAAATTGTAAATGTATTAGGGCCTTATGGGACCCAAATACCTCCTGAGCCATCGTCTGTAGTTACAGCCCTGGATTAAGGGCAAATCTGTCCCATTTTGCTTCATGGAAAAATTTGTGAAATAGTGATAATTTGAAAAAGGCTCATTTTTAAAGATGTTCATTTATTTTTGGACTTTTTTTTTCATTGCGCATATTGTGCTATTTTGGGCTACTGTTGAAGAGCCTCTTGGCTAGTTATGGGCTGGTTTTGTAGCTGACTTTGACTGGGTTTGAAAATTAGACTTAGCAACTCTGAACGTAAAATAAACTATAAGTTCACATTCACACTCACTGAACTTTGTCTACATCAAATGAGACCAGCACAGCCAATAACAACGACTATAACATACATCACATTCTACATTATTCACGTGGTTTCTTCTTCAAGCCAAGCAATAGTTTTCTGTACCGGAACCGGAAGCAACAAGTGCGCGTGTACCAATTGATTGCGCCCTGAACGCTGCGCAGAAGGATAGCGTATTTAGGCGTATCGATTTTTATTCCTGAAGTCTCTGAGCTCAGCGCTCTTAGCTGAAGGAATGGCCAGAGTCTGTCTGCAAACTCATAAAGCGTATCTATCAAAATAAGTAGGGTATTAGCTGACTTCGGAGTTTTATGACAGAGAAATCATATTTATTTTTATATGTGGGCTAACGTTTCGAGGCGGTATGAATGAAACTAAGCCATACTGCTGTGCGGAGCGCTGAGAGGAAGCCAGTTGGTCACTCACCGCTGCGCTGAGACAGAAAGCGCGGGAATATGTTGCGTGGGCTTCTACACTCACATGAGGGGTTTCCAATTAATCATTTGTAATGCAGAAGTATCGTTACTTTTACTGTGTTTACATTCCTAGACTTGCCAAACTTCCTGAGTTGTAGTCGACAGGTGATTTCAGACAAAATATAACTGGTCTGCTACTCTGCTTTTATGAGTAGTCTGTCCTTCCATTTGGGCCCTCCAGGCCCACCACCAGCCAGTGGAAGTTTTATGTAACGATGGCAAACCTTATTGGGCCCCCATTACCTGAGCACATCATGTGCCTATAGAAACGAAGGTTTGTGCTACTGCCACATAAAAAATAAATAAATGTGGTACCACTTAATGGAAGAGTGTTAAATCCAAAAATACCAAATGAAGTAAAGAATGAAGGAGAAAACACTCACAGTTCACCTCAGTCCCAAGGTGCAAAGTCAAAATTACTGTGTCCAAACGGAATGTGAGGGTCTCCAAGAATACGAAAACAAATGTAAAAAGTAGAAAATTTATTAGGACATGATACCTAACGCGTTTCGTGCCTATTGAGGCACGAAACGTGTTGGGTATCATGTCCTAATAAATTTTCTACTTTTTACATTTGTTTTCGTATTCTTAGAGACCCTCACATTCCGTTTGGACACAGTAATTTTCACATCATGTGCCTACCAAACATAATTTACTTAGGTGCCTTCCCCCATTCTTACTGTTGTTAAACTAATGAGTTCAATGAAATATTTCCCTTGGGAGTGTGTCTACCACCATCTTGTCAGCAATTCCAGCTTAACCTTGGTGGCATATTCAACTAACTCATAACCTATGAGTTTACATCATGTGTACTGATTATCAACTGGAATAAATCAAATAAATCAATTCTGTATATATCATCTGTAATTTTGGAAGTGTAGTGTAGGTATTGCATATGACTTTGACTTGTTTGGCACTGGTGGTTATGATGGAAAATGTGTAACCTTATTGCGGTTACAGCACCTGAGAGCCACAGGCACTGCAGATACTCTCAAGTAAAAGCAGCACGCCGCACGCCATGTCTAAAATGGCTTCTTTCCTTATATGAATTGCGTAAAGCAAAAGAGCCCTTCATGTGTGTGTTGCTCTCCAGAAGCTGTTCTTTCTGCTGTCTTTGGGGTACTGGGATAAACAACAAGATGGCTAAAATCATCCTCAATCCCAAAACTTTCAAACTGGTTGGCTCATGCTAATTTTTATTGGTAGAAATAAGGCCCAGACTGTCAATCTGTGGATTCTGGCAAATGTAAGTTGCCAAGTACAGTCAATATTTATTGGACTGATAGGGGGTTTGTGCCTCTGTGTGGGCTATTTGGGACTCTGTGTACCTGAAATGCCAAGGCCTAGTTTGATTCTCAGTCCAGATATGGTAGAAATGTTGAGAAATTGTTTTTTGCCTGTGAAGCTACCTTGGGTGGGATTTGAAGTTGAATGCCTATCTGTCTTACAGTTTACATACAGCTGTAAAAAAAGATATTCAAACTTAATTTTTGACACCACCACACATAATAACAGGCACAAATTCAGCAATATATTGGGAGAAGCTTGTGCAAGGCTACCCTATGAACTTGATTCATGGAAAGAAATTAAAAGGTAATGCCACTAAATACTAGTAAAAGGTGTGTAAACGTTTGACCCACAGGAAATCAGATAGGGTACATAAAGCAGACATAAGCGCTAAGATATTTCTTTGAAATTATCTCATGTAGAAATGTATTAGATACTCTGTTGGACTGAGAACAGGCAATGCATGGTAAGAATGAAGCTGTACAAAATGGGGTTTGAACATCTTTAGCAAAGGACTCAAATTTAGGAATCAACGGTATAGCTGAATAGTCAATAATGGCATTATTTGGGGTGCAATGCATTATAAAGATATTACTGGAATTTTAGAAATGATTCCTGAATGAGTGATTTAGCAAAGTGTTTTCAAAATATGTAACCTGGGGAGACCTGACTAAAAGATGAGACCTCTAAGGTGGTCTCAAAATGAAAAGATCAGACAGCCACTGAGGCAAGGCCACTACCAGTAATCGTAAGCTCCATACCATTCCGTTAGCATGGCTCTCCATAAAGAATGGGGAGGGGGGCAGTTATTGGCCTACTATTCACTTGGGCCCCCTGGACCCAGTGAATAGCAATAAGGAATCTATGCATTGCCATTCCCCCGATCTGCTACTTCCAAATCGTTCCAGAGCTTCACCCTTTATCCACTCAAATTCTGACCACCCGGCAAGCCTCTTGCCAACCTTTAGATGCACTTTTCCATCATGGAGCCCCCATCTGCCACCATGGCTCTTGGATCCCCTGATGGCAGCCTGTACTCACTGTCACACAGGTGCACTTACACACACACACACACACACACACTGTATATACATGTACATATAATATGTCAATGAATACACGTTCTGCATTCCATCCCCCCCCCCACACACACATAATACAGTCATAGACATCCACAGGCATGTAGAGACACATACATACACATAGATACATAGACACAGATACAGGCATTATTTTTAAACTGCCAGAGGGTCAGTATGTATATATTTATAACTTTATTTATAAAACCCTGTAAGGACCCGCAGTGCTGTACAATATATAAAGTACACACAGGGAACACAAGTAAGTAACATAATAAATATAATAAATAAATACAAAGCTTATATAAAGACACAGAGCTTAAGTGCCATGTGGTAAGAGAGACAGAATGAAAGAGGCCCCTGTTCCATAGAGCTTCCAATCTACTTTCTAACTTTATTTTTATTACAGTTTTCAAAAATGAGTAGCATAGCTGTATATTGTCATCTATAAAATGACCCATAAAATTAATAGAACAAAATAAAACAAACAGACAAAAAAAAATACAGCTCATTGTTGCATTATGTAAGGGATAATGGCATCTCTGTTTATACACTATATATATATATATATATATATATATATATATATATATATATATATATATATATCTCAAAAGAATTGTGTATATTTTGTTTTCTGCTCCCTTCTAGTGGAAGTGCTGACTCAAAATCTAAATTCGAAGTCAGAGTTTACAAGTTATGGGAGTAAAGTGTTACAGTTGTTTAATATATTGTTTCATATTTGTATGGTTGTTTTTAGGTTCTCTTTTTATTTGTCACGATCGCTTGAATTGTGTTAAAATTAATTTTTATAGCACTTGATCCAAAGAACAAACTGTGAGAGTGACACATTCTGTATAATGCATGTACACACACACTTAAGCCAGCAGCGCTGGAACACAGCGAATAATTCACTGCTACAAAAGTGCAGGAAAAGTGGTACATAGTACCCTGGATAAAATATCAATGATATGATATACAAAACAAATGGCCATCTAAGTAAGTTTACATGAGGCAGTTGTGATAATTACCAGTAACTATTGTTGCCACTGAGAGATATCCAAAACTGTATATTAATATATAACATTTATAGAACAATCGTATGTGTGCCTCGTGTCTTCTGCGCTTGATGCAGCCCCAATCGACATGCCATTAGAGACCAATGTAAAAACCTTCACCTGAACTACAGCACAGAGAGGAGTCAGTATTTGGGGGCTCCCCGGGCAAGTTGTGAAGCCGCAGTAGCTCTTTGCTGTTACTTTTACTACAAATGAAACCTTGTTCTAGTCTGTTTCACTGGGGGAAAGAACAAAGACCCCAAGCTGGGCTCACAGGAAAGTGCAACTGTATATCATACACCTACTTTATATTGCTGCATCCCACCGAGAAAGACCTAGGGGGAATAGGATTCTGATCAAGAGCCTTTGATATAGGCATCTAAATAAAACCAGACACTAGACTGTGTTATATGCACATGTACCTTCCTTCTCTTACAAACATAATCATTTGCTATTGGAATAAGGGACACGGACTGATCCTGTATAGGAGATGTCAAGGCAGCCTGCATCCGTATCTCCCACAACTTTGCACATTCATATAAACATGTAGGAGTCCATCCTTAGCAGCCTTAGAATAATACATTTTTTGTGCACTTAGGTCAGTGTTTCAGCAGAGTTCAAATAATGTTACAGTGTTATAGCAGGCACCATGTAATGCAAACAAGCTGCGCTGATATTAAACAAATGTTGTATTTGCTGCCTGTTAAAAACGAAAACTTGCTCTTATTTCAAAGAGCAGGTTTTAACTTCCCCACCCTCTAATAAACTGAGTATTTGATGTGCCCCGACTCTCCGGCAATATCATGTGTGTTGTGCATGGAATAGAGTGGAAGTGTCCGTGTGTGTGAGCTGCCATACCCATTCAACAGTATGTTATCATTAGATGTTTTTTTGAAAATGAGAATTGGCCGGGGCTGGCAGTATTCGGAATTACTACCACAATTATAGTCTAAATTTCCTAAATATAACTCTTAAACGTAAATGTACAATTATAATGAGCCCCATACTTAATTCGAATAGTTTGGCAGGTGCCAAGATATAAAAAAATGATACATGCAGATGATTTTCTCTGCAAACGACCTGTTTAATAATCGGATAAAATGTTATTTGAATATGAGCACCAAAAACATCATTTTTATTGGGTGCTGGACATAGAGTATTTATAGTAAACCAGACTGGTACAACAGTTGGAATTATTACAATTGTCTTGTGAATTCTGAATATGATATTTTGTATGTTTCTGTCAGTCATGGAGTTTATCATAGAGAATTTATAGAAAACCAGGCTGGTCAAATAGTTTTGATTATTACAATTGGCTTGTGATGTGTGACATAGCTTGTATGTTTCCGACTATCGTGGAGAGCCAAAATCGTAGTCTTGTACTAGGCCCCAGAGAAAGAATGTTGCATTGAACACAAAACACACAAATACACAGTTTAGGATATATCGATTTATAAGATAGATAGATAGATAGATAGATAGATAGATAGATAGATAGATAGATAGATAGATAGATAGATAGATAGATAGATAGATAGATAGATAGATAGATAGATAGATAGATAGATAGATAGATAGATAATAGAGAAAGAGAGAGATGATGATAGATAGATAGATAGATAGATAGATAGATAGATAGATAGATAGATAGATAGATAGATAGATAGATAGATAGAAAAAGAGACAGCAATACGATAGTGCAGGTGTTAGCTAAAATAAATGCATGCAAAATCTAAAGGAAGAAAATAATAATTAGAAGTTAGACAAAAGCTGTCATTTAGTAAATTATTACAAGGATTCAGCATGCTTATTCACATGACTTCTACACTCAGATAATTGTATTGCTTTACACATATATACATATATATATATATATATATATTTGTGTGTGTGGATTGTATTTGTATGGATTGTATTTCAATGAGACTGCCCGTGTTTTTATGTTCGGAATATGATTATAATTTTTCCCTTATCCACTACTCTCAGATCATGCATTTCTTTTGTAATGAAAAACTGCAATGGCAAATGTTATATTATTCCCCTCCGATCTAGAGATGGCCGATGACACAACAAAAGTTACAAAGAAGCTACTAAAGAGTAGTGACAATCCGTCTCTGTGGTACAGAATTTAGTTTTAATCTCTGAGATAAATCAAAAAACCTTTGGACCGGAAATTACGCCCAAAAGTAATATCTAATATTCACTAATCTTTAAAAAAAAAAACCTGGATTTTAGTGATATTAAGGCAGATCAGGCATTATATGGGAAGATGGTGTAAATACAAGGGGCAAATATTTCATTGCACACACATACTGTATGTATATCTGTTTGTGTGTGTGGGTACTGGTAAATAGTTATTATTAGCCCTTGTTTAATAAAATGTATTTTATTTCGAATCCGTTATACATTGTGCTCATCACAAAACATGTCAGAAAAAAGTCAGTCCGTAAATTAAAAGCTATGAATTGTTAGTGAATCCTTAATGATCTACTATTTCTTTCCATATTTAGAAGAAATTGTAACTTGAAAATAAGGACATTTCAACTTTTGGTGATATAACCCCTATAAGTACAGGCAATAATTAGACCCACTCCCTCCGCTAATTTGATTAATAGTAGGATTTTAAGATATTCCTGACGGTCAGTTTACTTTGCCACATGACTGAGATTTCGTTTATCTTTGCAACTAAACCAGAATTTGCCTGTTTGAAGATATACGAGTGTCAGATAGAATTCAAGAATGTGACATTAAATATAAAAGCAGCTTGTAACGAAATGCACAAAAAAACGAAACTGAGTATACACTAGTTCTCTTTTATAGGTGTTTATTATTTTCTTTATACGTTTTTCTCTCTCCGTGTTGCAATAATAAAAACGGAGCGCGTCGGCTTTTGCCAGGTTTAAAGATCAAACGTAACTACAGTAGAGAGCAAAGTGTGCCATTCTCACGCTCAGACGAGGGAAGTGACACCCAAACGGGTGATGATGTTTGCAATTATACGAAGCCATTGGAAATGAGGTCACATTCACAGATAATGAATTAGTAGTACTGACATACAGAGTTTGCCTTTCCACCATTCACAAAATCATCAAAAGCCTAAAATTATAAAACTTCTCTGACTCCCCCCCTCCCTCCCTCCCTGTTATTTCACCTGCCATGGGGCTTTCCACCTGATTGTTCTTTTGGATGGACACTCACTATATGGAGCCAAGGCGGACTCCTGCTTGCCTTGGAGCTCCACACTATTTCCAACAGCTCAGTTCAGCTCTGTACCGGGGGTCTCCTTTTTCTAGTTGCAGTTTGCCTTTGGAATCTCACAGCCAATGAACTGTATGATAAACTCCTTTTTTTGATAGAAGACTTGAGAGCGTTTTCACGATTCGTCTTTTTTCATCCATTTCTTTCATCTTTATCTCCATGCGGTATATCGTTCCTTCTTTCTATTAGCTTTGCAATCTATCTATCTATCTATCTATCTATCTATCTATCTATCTATCTATCTATCTATCTATCTACTATCTATCTAATCTATCCGTTTATCTATCTAATCCATCTATCCCTCTATCTATCTATCTATCTATCTATCTATCTATCTATCTATCTATCTATCTATCTATCTATCTATCTATCTATCTATCTATCTATCTATCATCTATCTATCTATCATCTATCTATCTATCTATCTATCTATCTATCTATCTATCTATCTATCTATCTATCTATCTATCTATTATCTATCTATCTATCTATCTATCTATCTATCTATCATATATCTATCATCTCAATCATCTATTAATCTAATCATCCGTAATGATTTTATTCAGTCCAGCTTCTCCAGCTTTTAAACAAATTCATTTAATTTTCCAGAAAGCACATTTTAATTCTGGTGTTATTTCTACATAACTCCCTATAGAACAAGCCATGTATTTGGATGTTAGCATGATATCCTTGGCATAGAACTGGTTAATGCAATGTAGAAAGGAAGACTACCCCCCCCCCAATACTAAGAGAATATAAGGGCCCCTGCTAGTATGGATTACTGTGCCATTTCTCTGGTAGGTTTTCTTTTTTTCTTTTGTATAAAGAGCAAGTTGCTTGATAGTTATTGCCCAGGTGTAAGGCACAGGAACCTGCAAATGCCACAGAGCTAGAAACAGAGGAGGCAGTGACTTTTTTGGAAAATCTGTAGTCATAACACATTAGTAGAACAGGAATAATAAATACCGTGCGCAATAGTGCAAAGGGCCCCGCGAAATTTAGGAATCTTTGGAGCTGTTCTAGACCCTGTTGTATTTCTGTGTGGCGCAGAAACGGCTAATAGGCCCTGACCAGAGTAAAGGGCCCACGAAAATCTGTGCTAGATCTAAGCAGTGAAGCCCTCCATCCAGTTGCACCTGTCCCCATGTTTAACAACTCCCAGCATAAACCTTTCCATCCTATAAACGAGAAGCTCTAACTTTTTATGAAGGTGCTAAAGTGAGTTACTGTGGTGGAACCACCAATCGCAGTCTCCTTGCAGGAAAGGGGGTGCCTTGGCCAGTGCGATAAAACTGTCTGATAAT